>NC_141158.1:44440000-44593750 GCF_053477565.2 Lygodium microphyllum
TGGTGATGATACTGCACATCCTATTGTGCAGATTGGAAAAATTCCTTTGTCTATGCAGGATGGGAAAAAGAAATACCTGTCCGATGTATTTCATGTCCCAAATATCACCAAGAATCTAGTTTCTGTTGGTCAAATGGTTGAACAGGGCTTGCAGGTCAAATTTAATCCTCATGGATGCTTTGTTGAGGATATGAAAAATAAAGGTCGCTTGATAGCAAAAGGAAAGAAGAAGGGCAGAATGTTTACGTTGGATGCAGACATGTCTGAATTGAGTGCAGCAATGTTTGCACATGGGACCGGTGTAGTTGCAGATATTGATATCTGGCATAAACGCATTGGTCATGTTAATGTACAGCGACTTAAATCAATGCAGGCCCAAAATATTGTTGCAGGATTGCCTAAATTCAAGGTTGCAGAAATGCATAAGGTATGTGGAGCCTGTCAGTTTGGAAAACAAGCAAGGAAACCATTTCCTAGACATGTTCAAGAGAGTAAGAAGCCATTGGAATTAATCCACTCTGATGTGTGGACTACTAAAGCTGCATCTCTTGGAGGCTGTCATTATTTTGTCACTTTTGTTGATGACTATAGCAGAAAAGTTTGGGTGTATTTTATGAAGAAGAAAAGTGAAGTGTTTGGGCATTTCAAAACTCTTAAAGCTATGGTTGAAAAAGAAACAGGTCTGCAAATAAAATGCCTAAGGTCTGATGGAGGGGGAGAGTACCTCTCAAATGAGTTTGCAAGGTTCTTGCAGGAGCATGGCATAAAGCAGCAATATTCATGCAGTCATACCCCACAACAAAATGGAATTGCAGAAAGGAAAAACAGGCATATTGGAGAGGTATCTCGTGCCATGCTCAACGAAAAAGACTTGCCAGATTTTTATTGGGCTGAAGCAGTTGCTACAGCAGTCTACATAATGAACAGGACTCCCACTGCAGCAATACATGGGATGACTCCAGAGGAGAGGTATACTGGTAGGAAACCAGATATTTCTCATTTGAAAATTTTTGGTTGCATTGCCTATGTACACATGCCAGATGAGTTGAGATCCAAGCTGGATCCAAAAGCTGAGAAGTGCATCTTTATTGGTTACTCTCTGCAGCAAAAAGGGTATAGATGTTATAACCCTTCTACTCGTAAGTTTACAGTGAGCAGAGATGTTGTTTTTGATGAGATGAGTAGCTGGTATAAACCAGCAAATGTGATTGATGATGTAGATGCACAAAATGGTAATGTTGCACAGAATTCTCAGCAGCAGTCACAAGATATTAGTGGACCTGGAGCGTCCTCTAGCAGTGGTTCACATTCTTCTCCATGGACAGGTAGATTGAGATCAGGAGAATCTTCTCAAAGCAATGCAGATAGTGGTATGCAGGTATCACGAAAAGGAAAAGAGAAGGTAGATCAGCCTATGTTTGATGTGAATGCAGGTCACTCTTATGTGGATGGTGAATCCAGTGGCTCAGAACAGAGCATTGATGATGAGTTGGGTATTCCTTTTATTGTTACACCTAGAGTAAGGAAGACCAGGAATGTTTTGAGAGCACCTGGGAGTGAACCTACTTTGCGCAGGTCTACGAGAGCTAGGTATCCTGTGGATAGGCTGAAATATGATGGATTTACAGTCATTCACTATGCATATATGGTTAAAGTGATACAGGAACCAGAACCCACTTCTTTTGAGGAAGCCATGGGAAAAGAAAAATGGGAGAAAGCCATGGATGAAGAAATGGATGCCTTGGAAGCAAATGCTACATGGGAATTGGTACCTTTGCCTAAAGGTAAAAATGCAATTGGCTGTAAGTGGGTTTATAAGGTGAAGCACAATGCAGATGGTTCTGTGAACAGATACAAGGCAAGATTAGTAGTCAAGGGGTATGCACAAACATATGGCATTGACTATGAAGAAACATTCAGTCCGGTTGCAAGGATGGCAACCGTAAGAGCAGTCATTGCTATGGCTGCATCAAAGGGATGGTCTTTACATCAGATGGATGTAAAGAATGCCTTCTTGCATGGTGATTTGCAAGAAGAGGTCTATATGGAGCAGCCACCAGGATATGTGCATGCTGTTCATCCTGAGTTTGTTTGCAGGTTGAAGAAAGCCTTGTATGGCTTGAAGCAAGCACCTAGAGCATGGTCTGACAAGATAGGACAGTATCTTGTCACTATTGGCTTTCAGATTTCCAAGGCAGATTTCTCACTTTATGTGAGAAAAACAGAGAAAGGTATTATGCTACTTGTCATTTATGTTGATGATTTGATTATGACAGGTGACAGTGATGAAGATATCCTTCATGTGAAAATGCTATTGAAGCAGAAGTTTGAGATGAAGGATTTGGGAGAGCTGCGTTATTTCTTGGGCATTGAGGTGATTAGATCACCAAGTGGGATACAGCTCTTGCAGAGGTAGTATGGATTGGACATGCTGTCCAAATATGGGATGACAGGCTGTAAGCCTATTTCAGTTCCTTTGGAGCAGAATGTGAAGCTGAGCACAGATGCAGGTGAGCTTCTAGAAGACCCTACTATGTACAGACGCATAGTAGGAAGTTTGATTTATATGACTATTACCAGGCCAGATTTGAGCTATGCTGTTGGATTGGTAAGTCAGTTTATGCAGGCTCCAAGGAAACCACATTTGGATGCGGCTAGACGCATACTCAGGTATGTGAAGTCCACATTGCAGTATGGACTATTTTATGAGACTGGGGTTCAGATACAGTTGCATGGATACACTGATGCTGATTGGGCTGGTAGTATTTCTGATAGACGATCTACCAGTGGATATGTGTTCTCTTTTGGGAGTGCTGCAGTTACTTGGAGCAGCAAGAAACAGCCTACAGTTGCCTTGTCGAGCACAGAGGCTGAGTACAGGGGTGCAGCAATGGCTGCATGTGAGGTAACTTGGTTGCATAAGCTACTTTATGATATGTATCAGTCTACAGATGGGCCAGTTGTCATTTATTGTGACAACATGAGTAGTATACACTTGGCAAATAACCCAGTCTATCATGCTAGAACAAAGCACATTGAGGTGCATTATCACTATGTGCGAGAGAGGGTTTTACTAGGTCTTATTGATCTAGTTTATGTCAGCACAGAGGATCAGGTAGCTGACATATTCACGAAGGCATTGGGCGCAGAGAAGCTGCGCAAGTTCAGAGACCTGCTTGGTGTGCAGGAATTGGGATTGAGATCGAGGGGGAGTGTTGAGATATCGAGCTCCACTCGTGATATGCCAGGGTGACCGTTGTGTATTTATGTCACCAACTTGCCAGTTGCAGACGCGGTTGGTACACCGCCCATGAATAATAGCTACATGATAGCTATCCTTATCTACTCTAGTTCGTGGCTCAGTTAGTATGCCACCTTAGTTAGTTGAGTTTGTTTTGAGACCCATATATAGGGTTCTTCTATTTCTTTGTACTTGAGTTCTTTTAGCTTACACAATTAAGAAGAGGAAAACTGTTTTCAGCCTCCACCCTTGTGTGTATTCCCCCATTGTGCAAGCAAGAAAGCTACAAGTGAGACTCCTTCCTTCTCTCCCACAATCCTGACAATTTGGTCATCCGATCACTAGGGTGAGAACCCTAGATCATTCTTGCATGGGTGTTTAGTTAATCCTACATTCCGTGAATGTGGGTAGGACCTTTGAGATCGAAAATATTAGATCGGCACAACCAGAGTGCGATACTAGGCATAATTTATCATGGCTTAATTCTACCTAGCACATTGAAGTGATTATCATACACTAACTAATCATACCTTTATGATTCTCATGTAAGCTATTCAACTATACTCGAATTACTTAGTCGATGTAACTAACTTGCGAGTAAAAATAATCTTCACTTTAAAAATGCAAATACTTTCTTCTAAACTTGCAAGTACTTTCCCCCTAAAAGATGTAAGTAACTACAAGAGAAGTGGGATGCATCATTCCATGCGAGTATGCAAATTCAAGACCGTAGACCTTTTTGCAACGAAAGTATCTTTAGTGATCTTTTCTTTCTGGCACAACCCATTGAAATTCCTGCAGAGAGATGCCGAAACTGCCAGCTTTAGGAGTTCCTTTGCACATTTTTAATGGGTTAGCTGAAGAAGATGTAGAGTTACACATTTGTGAATTCCAAAGATTAATGTTTAATTACCGCATCCAAGATGAGGGACATCTTATGATGTTCTTTAACATGACGTTAAAAGGAAGGGCTACAATATGGTATCATAGCATAGAGATTGGAACCATAACCACAATTGACCAATTTTATGCACCTTTTCGAGGAGAATATGCCCCTGAAAGAGGTGGCCAATACTGGTTGCGTGTTTTGAATGTAACACGCCAAGACCCCCATGAGAATGTGAAAGCCTATGTCAAGAAGCTTAAGGAAGTGTTTCGTAAGTTACAAACTTACATTCATATTCCGTCGACTGCCCAATTGCAATACTTCTATATTCAAGTATAATTGAGCAGTGTGGCTTTGGCTGATATATACACTGGCATCACACGGGCAAAAGGAGTAGAGTCATGATTACAAACGGCCTACTCCTCTCGAATAAATCTTAATGCGGGTTTAGTACCTAGAGGCAATTTACCATTGATAAATGGAAGTCAAGGGATGCCTATGAATAACCCTAATGGGAGAGGAAGTATGGTTCAAAATGTACCTTTGCTGCCAGCTCCTCCCAGTGTGACTATGCCTATGGCTAGTCAGTTGGCTCCACCAAATGTTGGAGGCCAAGTTTTGAACCCTAACGTTGTTCCTGTGAGTCAACAGCCAATGCCCAATCAAATTGTTAGGCCAATGGAACGACGGATAGATGATCAAGGCTATGAGTCGAGTGCCTCTAATGTCCTTGGCCAAGTTAAGGATATGGTGAAGCACTACACTGACATGATTTCTAAACAATATCGGCAAATAGCTGTTGACGTCAATTTCTTGAAGAAGCAGCAGAATCTAATAGGGAGTCGATGCCCTGAAGAGGGTGGTCCCTCAAGATTCAGCTGTAAGTGGTGTGGTAGACAACATTTCCCTAGAAATTGTCCAAATGTTAAATGTGATATTTGTGGGAAGTCAGGCCACTTAGCCGCTACCTGTTGGAGTAAGATTAGTTCCCTCCAAAAAGGGAGTAAACAGCCAGGTCCAGTTAATCATAGAGCGCAAGGTAGTAACCTCCAGCAAAATGATGGACCAAGACAAATATTGCAAAGGGGAAAGACCACTATAGAGGAGTTGCCACAAGGCAATGGAGTTAGCCTTATCGAGGCTGTACGCATCAATGCCACTGAAACCTCTAACCTACGAGCCATAACAAGACGCCAAAAGGCTAAAGAGGGTGATAAAGATAATGCAAAACCAGTCGAGGGAAGCCCTAAGCAAAGGGACAAGGGGATGCAAGTCCTGAATCCTGGCATGGAAGGTGGACCTTTAAGGCAGGTTGATAGAAATGTCGATCCTAAGAAGGATGAGGAAGTGCCAAGAAAGAAGGAAAGAGCTAAAAGAGAAGCACCAAAGCGGTCCCGAGACCAAAAGAAAGGATGGTTTGGCGAGAAAAGAGAGCTTTGGCTACCTATCATGATTTTGATTTAGCAAGTTCTCTTTGCGAAGTCAAACCAAATGTAAACCTCTTACTGTTGATAAAATTATCTCCAGGAGTACGCAAGGAATTCAAGAAGATCCTGCGTATTGGGTATATTGTAGAACCTTTGGGCATAGCATGAGTAGGGAAAGATTGGTTTGATCATACTGAAAATAATTGCCCTAGGGTTCCAGCATACATGGATGGAATATTAGTAGAGCATGCTATCGTAGACATTGGGTCCTCTCTCAATATCATGAGTTCAGAGTTGATGGAGAGGTTGGGTCTAGGCATCCAAAAAGATAGCTCCACCCTTCTTAGAATGGCTGATGATAGTCTAAGGCAACCAAAAGGTTGTGTTACTAAAGTCCATGTTATAGTTGCAAGTGTAGAATGCTTCTTGGACTTTAGGATGATAAGATTTGCAGGACGTCCTAGCTATCTAGTCTTGCTAGGTAGGCCTTGGATCTTACGACCAGACTGTCTAGTCGATATATCCGCCGGTCGAGTGGTTCTAGGTAGAGGTGCTAATCGAGTAATAGTTGATGCTTACCCTGAGTCTCCTCAGAGTGAGAGAGCTCCTTTATCCTCTACTGAATTAGAAATAATAGATGATCCATCTAGTAGTGAGACATCATCCAGTGATGAATCTAGGGAGGGGTCCACTACAGAGGATATTTATCAGACAACCCTAAATGAGCCGATAGAGCCGCAAGATAGGATCAGAGATGTGGATGTGATTGAGTTGAACCTTGGCATGCCGAATGATTCGCGGCCAATTAAATTAGGTTACATGCTCAGTACAGTAGAAAGGGAGGACTATGTGTCCTTGATTCAAGAATTCTGTGACATTTTTGCTTGGAGTTATGACGAGCTGAGAGGCATTCCTCCCAGCCTGGCTGTTTATACTATTTCTGTAAAAGAAGGCAGTTGTCCTATGCATCAGAAGGTGAATTGAGGGACGGGCTGTTTGAGGAGTTACAGAAGTTAAGGAAAGCTGGTTTAATTTTCCCTGTACAGCACACAGAATGGTGTTCACCAATTGTCATCAGGAAGAAGAAAAACAACCAGATTCGACTATGTGTAGATTTTAGAGAGCTGAATAAGCAGATGGTCAAGGATTACTACCCGTTGCCATTTATTGACTAGATTTTGGATCAATTAGCAGGTAGGGAGATATATTCATTTATGGATTGCTTTGCAGGATATAACCAGATGGCAATTGCAAAAGAGGACAAGTTGAAAGCAACTTTCATTACTGTCTTTGGTACTTTTGCATACCATGTGATGGACTTTGGTTTGTGCAATGCACTTGGATCATGGCAACGAACAGTAGACAAGACCTTTGGTGACATCTCCCCAGATGAGTTGAAAGTATTTATCAATGACCTGGGGGCAGCCACTATAAGGGAAAGGATGTTGATTATCTTAAGAAAGTGCTTCGAGCATTGTAGACAATTTTGTATCGCTCTTAATCCACGGAAGTGTGTCTTTGGAGTGCCTTATGGGCTATTGCTAGGCCATGTGGTCAGTTCAGTAGGAATCGCAACTGACCCTGAAAAGATCTATACCTTTAAAAAAGGGCAATTAGTTTTGTATTATGATGCGCATAGGGAGTTGTTTCTAGGGAAGCTAGAACCTAGATGGGATGGCCCCTACAAGATTGTCAGGATAGGGAAAAATAGGGCTACGGTTCTACTAGCTGATTTACAGGGAGTAGAATTTAAAAATAAGGTTAATCTTAATAAGATTAAACCTTATTATTTCTAAGTATGCTAACATGAAGAAATGCATTGCAAGTCCATGCTGAGGCTGATTTGAGACCTGCAAAAGAGCTTAAAGCTGGTTGATGGGGCGGTTAATTCCTTATTTGGAGTACCCATATCTGGAGCAAAGATACCATCAGGAAAAACTTATCTGGTGGAGTAAAGGATACAAAGTGATTGAGCAAGAAGACAGAACCTTTGTGTGGGAGATCAAAGTCTTCTGCCATCACTGCTTATAAATGTTGACAAGTATCCCTATTGAGTTCAATGAAGAAGGTGGGATGGAGCCGTCAGTTCATCCTCTAAACATGCTAAATTTTGATTATCATAATTATGAATAGAGGAGTTCATGATGGCAGGCTATGTAAACCCATCGTGGACGTACACATTATATTTTGACAGAGCATCCAGGGGCCATAATAAAAAAGGGAGTGTTGGAGTAGTAATCTGAGATCCCCGACATAGAGTTACGATGAAGTTAGCTGCTTATCTCGGGGTAGGATTCACTAACAATATGGCGGAGTATAAACCCTTGATTATGGGACTGCATATTGCCAAGCAAGGTGGTATTCGGCGGTTGTTAGTAAAAGGGGATTCCCAGTTGATCTTGAATCAGCTAGATGGGACATACATAGTGTGGAATCCCATCCTTTGTATGTATCATCGAACTGCGATGACCCTACTTGAGGAGTTTGAGAGACTGTCTCTTCAGCTGATTCCACGTTATTGGAATCGGTTTGCGGACTCACTGGGAAATCGTGCTTATGAAGAAGACCTTTTCTTCAACTATGGTCCTAGTTTGGATATTGCTATCAATAATGAGATAGGACCCAGTCGCTTGTGGGGAATGTTATCAGAGCATGCAATATATGGCAGGTGATGGTTGATATGGGTGATGCAAAGAGTAGCCGAGACCAATCTACCGTTGTTATCCTGAATCCATAGGTTGATTAGACAACATGTTATGCGTATGCCTCTTACTATATATGCAGGAGGTATGGGTCATAATCTTATGCATTTAGCTTAGGGCTATGAGTCCTATTTTTCCTCCTTGGAAAGAAGCATATTATTGTATATCTGTACTATTTCGGGGAGGGATGTGTAGGTGCTATTCTATTTTATCTCATTAGGCCAAGAGGGCCAATTTTACAAGGTCTTAATGCTAGATTTCATTAGGCCAAGAGGGCCAGTCGTCTGTTTAGTATGGGTGCGGTTAATGGTTTCTTGTTTTAGTCCTGTGCTAGACAGGTTCGAAGAAGAGCTTGGAAGGAGCCTATGTCATGTGGAGACTTCTCGTAGCCCTATCCAGGTGATATCTCTCCTTTACGAGTACCGTGTTTTTATGCTATATGTGTCTGTGTACTTATAGGGGATTTTTTTTTCTTTATTGGGGACCGGCGTCCAAGGCATGAAGTCCCAGGTTTAGGTTAGGTATGTCTGAGGGAGGGCTAAGTAGTCATTGCCTCCTGTGAAGACATTGCTAGGCATCGAGAGACATGTTTTAGAAGGCAGTCCTAGTGATCCTGTTCTGCTAGCTTGCTAGGCAGTCGTTCTAGGAGTTCTTGTTAGTTGTGAGGCAGTTAGAGAGGCCTGTAGAAGAAAAATGATGATAATAGAGAGGAAAAAAACCTTGAATATCTTAAAGAAAATAGATAAATACACAAAGGTGTGTAAATAGGGGTTCTAACCCCTATAAAAGTAGAATAGAAAAAAAAAGAAAAATTTATAAGCAATTAATCATCGCCTTGCGAAGGCTTGGTAGGTTCCTGAGAACAAGTCAGACCTGGGGCCGATGTCTTGTCTTCCTAGGGGTGGCATCTCGTTGGAAAGGAAGGAAGTAAGGAAGGTTGGAGCGAAAATAAAAGTGAGCATCAGAAAAGGATTAAGTGTCGCCTTGCGAGGGCTTGGTAGGTTCTTGGGTACCGAGACAGGACTTGAGGCTGATGCCCTGTTCTCCTTGGTTCACTATGCTCAGCTCCCTCTTTTTACATGCCCAAGTATGGAAGAAATAAAAACCTAAAAGAAGAAATGTGCTAAAAGAAAATACTTCTTGATCAAGCTATAGGAGTCCTTGCCTAGTAGGAGCTCCTAGTTGTGTTGTCCTTAGTTAGGTAGGTAGTTCAGACCACCACTTAGGGCTACCTCTTTGATAGTTCTTTTAGTTTGGCCATGTTGGAGCAGTCGGTTAGTGACTAGCTTCAGACCTTCTATCAGATTATGCTAGGCCTACTCCTTGTGGATTTCATACCTTGGTTTTGTCAAGGGGGTAGGGTGAGCATTGTGCTGTGTTTTAGTATGTATCTATTTTGTATCAGCTCGATGCTTCCTTTGGTTTTTTTGTGCAGATTTGTTGTGGGATTCGACGGGCTGAGTGCCCTATCCCATGGTCGCCAATGAGAGCGAATTTTTGAGCCCGGGATATGCCTTAAATTTGCGCCGAGTTTTGAGCCCGGGATGTGCCTAAAATTTGCCAAAAAATCTGGAATTTAAGGAAAAAATATTTAACATCGAAGGCGGCGGCTACAACTAGGACAATTTTAAGCACCAAGTGAAAGACGAATTTTAAAAGGCGCCCGAGTGACACTTGTGGATTTTTGATAATTTTTTTCGACTGTCATTGTCGTATTGTTGCGCATCCGAGGTATGGAATCCACCAAAAAGTTGTGTATGTGGCATTTGTTACTTTGTACATACTTAGTCGTTGTGTTTGCAATTTTGTTCTGCATGGGCAATATAGTGGAGAGGGGTTTGGAGCAAGAGGAACTTATCTGTAATGCTCTGGTTGACGTGTATGAAAAATCTGGTATGCTTGGAAAAGCCCAAGAAGTATTTGAGAATATTTCAGCTCGAGATGTCATATCATGGAGTGCGTTGATTATGTTCAACATGGATATGATGAGTAAGCAGTGATGTATTTTGCACAGATGCAGGAAGAAGGTGCGCTCCCAGATAAGGCCACCATGATCAACGTCCTCTTGTCTTGTTGCAACCTGACTGCACTTGATAAGGGGAAATGAACTGATGCTCGTGTTGCTCACAGGGAATTCGGGTCTGATGTTGAACTAGCAAGAGCACTTACAAACATATACGGCAAGTGCGGTGATCTAGAGCATGCTTGGAGTTTATTCAGTGGAATGGCAGTGCAAGATGTTGTGGCATGGAATGTGATGATCTCATTACACTCTCAGCTGGAGAATGGATGTGGAAGATGGTGATGGAAAGAGAGATTGAAAGTATGGCTCCCTCATCATTTACAAGTCTTTTAGAGAAGAGAAGGGTTTCAAGCATAGAATTTGCATGCAACAAGGAGATTGTGAGTGCACACAAGAGTGGCATTAATAGTCTTCAGGTTTATTCAACAGAATAAAGGTACCTGATTTCAGGAGCATCAGATGGTTCTATTGCTGCTTATGACATTCAGTGGCCAAGCAGCTATGGATACAATTCATGCACACAAAAATATGAGGCATTGTTTTCAGTTGATAAAAGGGCACACCATGGGCACACATATTGTGTTTCATGCGTACATTGGTATCCCATTGATACATGCATCTTCATCACTGGATCTTTCAATCATTTTGTGAATGTTTGGGACACGAACACAACACATGTGGAACTTCAATTTAATATGTCCAAGAAAGTGTATGCCGTTGGAATGTTTGGGCTTACAACCGTACACATGTTGATTGCTGCTGGAACTAAGGATACACGGGTGCGACTATGGGATGTTGAGTCTGGTGCTAATACTCTTGTGCACTACCCCTCAATTAAAATCCGAGGAAACAAGGGCATGAAAATGGCTCTTTCTTCTGACTCATCACTTTTTTTTATCCCATCTGCAAACCTTATTGAGGTATTCAACGTATAGTTCGGTGAGTCACAGGCAGCCTTGCATGGCCATTATGATGTTGTAAATTGCTGTTCTTTTCATCCACAAGAACATGAGCTTTACAGTGGGAGCAATGATAGACAAATCTTAGCTTGGGCTGCTCCAACTCTTTCAGATACTGAAGAGCTAGAAGCAGGTGTTTGTCAATGTATGGTAGTGGTAAAGCATGAGGTTTAGCCTCAGTTTGACCTATCTCTTTGTCAAAGTTTGTGATTTATCACTTTTTATACATCAAACCATGACAAAATGAACCCCTACACCTATGCAACGAAAGCAATACCTAAATGTAGGGGGTTGGGAGGTTTGAATGGTGTGATTTGCGTGCTGATTGTTGCTGATTTTCTGATGTACATCATATCATAGAGTTTGTGGTATGTTAATTAAGAGGATAGTAGCACGAGTGTTGTCTCGGTGCTATCCTTACATCGCCGCAACGGGTTAGTAAAATGCGTTTGAAAGCTTGGTTGTACACCACATGTTTCTGATTTAAAATGATGTCTGAGCACTTTAGAATCATTCGCTTTTGCATGTGCATGTCGATCATGGTATCGAAATGGAAGGCTTGGATGCATAGCACCTGTTTTCAATGACAATGACCCACATTTGAGTGTGGAAAGGCATCCTAAGCCGTAGGATAGAGATTAGTTTCTTGGGGGATTATTTAGTACGGACACATGGTATCTCCTGGAGACGTTTGAAATGAAAGAGTGGAGTTTGTTCGTTTGTTTTATATGTTGAGCAGTGCATCAAGGGGCTAATCCCTGCGATGTAGGAGAGCTGTAGTGGGGCCGCAGTGTTTCTACCGAGAGGTTGCCTCCCATGTATGTGATTATCATGGCATTTATTGCCAGTGTGTATGGGTTCTCCCTCTGAGGAGTTTATAGAAAGGGAAACGTTGGACTACAAAACTATAAAACTATAAACGCATAGGTTAAGCTTTAGGGCAGTTTGTCCTTTAGCAGCAGATTGACGCTCCTGGTCCGCGAGGCCATGAGGGTGTGTTTGTCTGTTATGGTATGAGGTCTGGCTAGTGCCATAGCCAGTGCCGGCCCATTTGAAGTCCCATCATAAATGCATTTAAATTTCCCTAAAAACCAACATGCTTAATGCATCCCTTTCATGCGAGAATACTATCGGAACCTTGGCATTAAGATTCGGGGCGTTGCCCACACGCGTACTCGGGGTGGAAGCTCCTGCATGAGCACCTCATGACTTTTGCTTAGGAGCCATCCTTGACATAGATCACGACTCAGCAAATCTTCCTCTTGGTTCTCTTATGCGTTACAAAGCCACGTCTGTCCAATATCTCCTCCTCCGCGCAAGACTCAAGCCTTGCAGGACTCGGTTTTAAAAACCAGGGAAGGCACACGTAAACAAGGCTTATGAAAGCGTTAATGGAAGCTTCCAAATTAGAAGCTTCCAAGCCTGGGCACAGGGATGACATGGAGAGAGAAGATGATAATTGGGAGGATGAAGACGATGATGCTGAAGAAGATGATGATGATGGTAATGATGATGAAGATGATGGTGATGATGACAGCAGGGGCGCGGGCCAGCAGCGTGGCGACGGCGGCAGCTATCAGCTTCTCACGGCAGCAGGGCGGGCAGCACGATTCCCTCACCTCTCCCCTCTCAAGCTTGAGAGGGGGGTTCATATAGAGTGGAAGGGGCGAGGATAGCCACACACGTGGCTAGTTACATGCCTCCTCCCCCCCATGCTCTCCTACTCCACACCCACTCCTCTCACACTCCCTCTCCCCCGCTATGCAACGGCTAAAGGGGAGGGGAGTTTTTAAAAAATTTGCACAAATTCATTATCTTTTTGCCCCAAGAAGGGGTGTTCCCGCGTGGAACTTCGGGTCTTTAGCCATAGTCTCTTATGCACAACGCGGGCTGGAGTTTGCTAGTGCATGCGGAGGGAGCACTTAGCCCAAAATTTTATTGTTGGGGAGATTGCTTTAAGTTGCTCTTGCATGGGATGTGCGGGGTCTAGGATCATTAATATTTCATGTGAAAATATTACAAATGACTATTTTTCTAATGAAGTGATAGTGCACTTCTATGTGTTTTTTCCTTGCATGGTAGACTAGGTTCCTTGCCAACATAATGCTGCTAACATTGTCACAATACATAATGACTCCACCATCAATCTCTATCCCCATGTCATATAAGATCAATCTCAGCCATGTCTGCTCACATGCTGCCCATGCAATGCCTCTATACTCTGTTTCAATGCTTGATAGAGCAACTATAGGTTGCTTCTTACTGCTCCAACTTACCATGGCTGAACCAAATGAGAATGCATAGCCACTAGTAGATCTTCTATCCATAGAGCTACCTGCCCAGTCCCCATCTGAGTATCCAAACAATGTAGGCTTGATTCCTTTTTCATAAAACAAGCCATACTATATCCAACTGTGATTTGCATGGTTTCTGCATAAATTGACTTATCAATCCAAAAGCATAACTCAAGTCTGGTCTTGTAATGGTCAAGTAGATAAGACTACCAACCATCTTTCTCAACATAGTGATATTCTCAACATAAGGTCCATCATCCATCAACTTAACATTTTGATCCAATGATGTATCAACCAGTTTGCATCCTGTTGTGCCATATTTTTCCAACATCTCCAATGCATATTGCCTTTTTATCAGCCATATACCATGAGGTGTGTCAATAACCTCAATACCCAAGAAGTGTCTCAACAAACCAAGGTCCTTTATATCAAACTCTTTATGTAACCCATGCTTGACTTCAACAATCTCCTTCTCAAGTATACCTGTAATAATGAGATCATCAACATAGATGACAATAACAACCATAACATCTTCTGTATGCCTCACATAAAGTGAATAATTAGCTTTGCTCTATTGAAATCTCATACTGCATAAGAATTTTTTGATTCTATCACACCATGCTCTTGGTGTTTGCTTTAGTCCATATAAAGCCTTCTTCAACTTGCATACATAATGTGGGTATTTTGGATCTACATAGCCCTTGGGCTGATCCATGTACACTTCTTCTTCTAATTTTCCATTCAAATATGCATTTTTCACATTCATTTGATAAAGCTTCCAACCATAAATAGAAGCCAAGGCAATCACCGATCTCACTATCGCCATTTTAGCTACTAGACTGAACGTTTCTTCATAGTCCAAACCATAAGTTTGTGCATATCCTTTTACAACCAGCCTTGCTTTATACCTCTCAAGGGATTTGACTTTATAAACCCATTTACATCCAATGGATTTCTTGCCATGAGGTAATTTCACCAAATCCCAAGTCTTGTTTTTCCTTAGTGCATCCATCTCTTCATCCATTTCTTGTCTCCACTCTTTGCTCTCTACTGCTTCTTCAAAGCAAGTAGGCTCCCCATGTTGTACATAAGAAACCATGTATGCATAATGCATCTTCATAAACCCATTATAAGTCAATCTATCAACTGGATACCTTACCCTTTCTAACCTTCTCAATTGAGGTGCACTACCATGTGTCTCAACTAATCTAGCATGTGGTGGAACATACATTCTTGCACTTCTAGTGCCAGGTGTTTTAACATCCGGAATGTCATACTCATAATCTATAGATTCATCTTCTGAACTTTCAGCCATAGGTCTCTTTCCTTTCGTAACTTCTGCACTCTGTGCACTTCTCAACCTACCACTCCATGGACTATATCTGCCATTACTTTCCACATTCTCTTGAGGTCCTGAAGCGTCTTCCACATGCTAATTTTCAGCCTTGTTGTTTTCTGAAAATTTCCTTCCACAGCCATCATCATTACTGCTTTCATAGGAATCAACATCCACTGCAATTTTGGGCTCGTACCATGATGAGAGCGGAGTTTTGAGCTCGCAATGTGCCTAAAATTTTGCCAAAAAATTCGAAATTTAGGGGAAAAATATTCAACATCGAAGGCAGCGGCTCCAGCTAGGATGATTTTAAGCACCAAGTGAAATACGATTCTTAAAAGGCACCCGAGCGACACTTGTTGATTTTTGATAATTTTTCAGAATGCCATACGGGTTGTCAGGAGTTGCCAACCAATGCGGGATATCGAGCCGGATGCCCAGGATTTTTCAGAGCTTGATTTGGAGTCCGGACGGGGAAATGGCCAACAAATGGGCAAGATGCGAAAAGGTGGACTTATTTTTTGCCAAAGTGGGCATGACCTTTGGGAGCCCAAGAATTTTATGTAACATGAAACTTAGCATGAAATGAGGATGAAGAAAACGTGGAGAGAGGAGGCACCAGGATGCGCCGAAAAATGTGCCTTCTCCTCTCTCATCATGGCATGGGGGTTGCATACAACCCATGGAACAGATCTTGGGCCTTGATTCCCATCTGTATGCTGATCTTATCGCCATGCTTCGCCCGTCCAATGGTGGCCTGGATGGAGAATTCTGATTCTAGTCTTTCTCTCTCCTCCCTCTCTCTCCCTTAAGGGGTTATTCTTGTGTGCAAGAGGAAAATGAAGAATGATGGAGGAAAGCTTGTCCGGATGAGAAATGCAAGAAAGTATGACCCGCAGTCTCGTACCAAAACCGAGATCCCGAGACACAAAGCCTAAGCAGTAATTCAATTTTTATGAAGGAAAAATGAGTTTTTATGCTATTTAATTGATGAAATATTGTTCCCATGGGCTGATTATGCATCATGATGTTGTTTGCTATGAGTTTGATCATTCTATGCTCTGAAAATTAGAAAATCATAAGTGATATGGCTGAAATTAATGTCGTAAAAACCCATAAAACACGCGTTCAAGGGGTAAAATAGGGGTTTTTTGCAAAATAAAGGGGAAGTATGAGATATAATATCAACAAAACCTGAAATTTTGCTATCAAGAAACCTAAGGGCCACAGCTCACAATCAATCTTAATTTCTAGTCATTTTTTATTGAAGAAATTAAAGGAAAAATACTAAAAATTGGTGAAAAATGGGTTTTAAATGGGATAAAATTAGAAAACGATAAAAGGAAAATTCCAGAAAATCACATAAGTGTTTGTGCAATGTATAATGAAGGTAGAGCATGAGGTTGGCCTCGTTTTACCCTCGTTTCTATGTTTTCGTCCATGTTTATCGCTTTTCCTATAAAGAAATACGCATAAAATGACTCTTTCACCTATCAACGAATGCAAAACATTAAATGGTAGGGTGAGGGGGGAGTTTGAGCATCAAAGTACAATCTTAAACCTAATTTATGTGTTGCATCATGCCTATAGGGTGTTGTGTTAAAATAAAGGAAAAGGCAGCATGAGCGTAAGGCTCGGTGTCTCTCCTCGTTTCAATACATAAACGTTAGTATGGAAATCATGAAAAGATTGGTTTCGCACGATGCACAATGCTGATTTTCTATTGTCTGTGCACTAAACCGTTCACATTACACACTATGCATGGTTCATGGTATCAAAGGAAAAGCTCCTAGACTGCATAGCAATTGTTTTCTTAGGAATTTGATCCACGATTGAGAGTGTGAGGTTATCCCTTGCCGTAGGATAGAGGGTCGGTTTCTTAAGGGACTGTTAAGTGAGGACACATGGTATATCTCCTAGAAATACGAAAAATATAAAAGAGAGGAGTTTGTGTCCGTTTGTGTTATATGTTAGAAGCGCATCAAAGGGCCAATCCCTACGATGTAGGAGAGCTGCAGTGGGGCCGCGGTGTTTCTACCGAGAGGTTGCCTCCATATGTGTGTGATTGTGGCATTGCCATGTGTATGGGTTATCCCTCTGAGGAGCTTATGGAAAAGGAAATGTTGGACTATAAACTATAAATGCATGAATTAAGCTTTAGGGAAGTTTGTCCTTTAGCATTAGATTAACGCTCTTGGTCCGCGAGGCTGTGAGGGTGTGTCATGAGCATGAGGTCTGGCTAGTGCCATAGCCAGTGCCGGCCCATTTCAGGTCCCATCACATGATTCATATTCAGTGAATTTGACATCCCTGCTTATGTATACTTCCTTACTCACTGGATCATAGCATTTGTATCCCCTCTTCTCATCACGATATCCAAGGAAAATGCATTTTACTGCATTTGATTCCATCTTCTTTCTCAAATCATCTGGAACATGAACATAACAAACACATCCAAAGACTCTAAAGTACACAACAATGGGTGTCTTTCCATACATTTTCTCATATTGTGACATATTATGAGTCAAGGCTATAGGTGTTCTATTCATAATGTGAACTGCAGTATGCACTGCTTATACCCAATATGGCAATGGCATGTTCATTTGGTTCATCATTGCCCTTGCAACCTCTACAATGATTTGATTCTTCCTTTCAGCCACACCATTTTGTTGAGGCTTGTACGTGCATGTCAATTTCCTTTTGATACCATGATCTCTCAAGAAGTCACAAAAATCATATGACATGTACTCTCCACCATTATCTGACCTCAAACATTTTATGTAGCATCCAAACTACTTTTCAACCCCGCAGATTTAAATTCCAAAAACGTTTCAAATGCTTCACTTTTATACTACATAAAGTACACCCAAGTCATTCTGCTAAAATCATAAATGAAAGTGATATAGAATCTACATCTTCTGCTCATGGAAACATTCTAACACGGGCACCAAATATCTGAGTGTATCATTTCCTAAGGATAGCTGTTTATTCTCCTCCTCTTTGGAAATGGCAATCTGGACTGCTTGCCAAATTGACAAGCCTCACATACATGATCAAAATTCACATATCCAAAGTGCAGTAGACCATGGACTATGTGTCTTTATTGCATTTGCTTCAATCTTTGAAAATTGACATGACCAATCCTTCTATGCCATAATTCCACATCCTTATCTTGCCCATGTCCTCTTTCAACATACATAGAGTTTTGAATCACTGGAGTACCTACATCCAAAGCAAATAATCTCCCTTTCTTTCTACCATGAGCAATCACCCTGCCAGGTCTTCCACTATGGAACTCCTCAATGAAACATCCAAACTTATTGAATCTCACATGCAATCCTTGATCTAACCGATGCTAAGTTCTTAGTTATTATGGGCACATAAAGTACATCACCAAGATTATTCTCAATCCCATCTTTAGTAACAAGTGGCACACTACCAATATGAGTAATTTTATGTAAAGTATCATCACCAGTGGCAATATATTCCTCATTCTCCATCTACTCCTTGCTATCAAACCACTCATCATTATGAGTCATGTGGTCTATAGCTAATGAATCCAAAAACCAGTCATTCTCACGAGGAGAGTGAGTCATACTCCCAAGCACATCCTCCATAGTAAATAGGTGACCTCTAGGAGATCCACCTCTAGGTCCATAATCTATACCACCATAAGTGCCTAGATAGTGGCCATATTGGGTCCTTCCATGACCTCTATATATGGCATTCTTTTTATGATAACAATCTCTCTCAAAATGACCAAACTGCCCACAATAATGACAAGTGCCATCTCTTTGTGTGAAGGACTAGACCGTCTTCTACCTCTAGGGAAAGATCTCCCCCTGCCTCTATGCATGAAGTCACCACGACCAAAGTTATCTCTTCCATGAGCAAAACCATCATTACCATGACCAAATGAAGAGCCTCTAGCTCTAGATGAGCTGCCATGACCTCTCTGGTGATAGAAAACACTTTCTTCACCTACATTTTTGCCATTGCTAGATGCATTCAATCCCAACTTGATTTTTTTTGTAAGTAGCAATCCAATAAGCTCCTCAAAGTCAGACATAGAGCCTCCTCTAACTAAAATAGAGGTATCCAAAGATTTGAAAGCTGGTCCAAGTCCATTTAGTGTCATTGACACTAAACCATCATCATCAACAGGTGCATTAATGGATGCAAGGTCTTTTGTAATTTGCTTGATTTCTACCACATAGTCACTGATAGTGTGATTGTCTCTCCATGCACCATGTAATCTCTGCTTGAGTTGTATCTTACAAGCCTTTGTACATGTTTCATACATTTTTTCTATGATTTTCCATGCCTCCTTACAAGTACTTGCCTTTTTTATATGAGGAATCACAATTTTTGAAATACATATGGAGATCCAATGTAAAACCTTCCTATTCTTCCCTGTCCAATCCTTGTATGCTTTCTTTTGCTCTTCTATTGGATGTTCAGAAACTTTTGGACATTCATCATCACCTGTTATGAGGTCCCATAGACCTCTACCCAACATCAAAAAATTATCAATCCTGTAAGACCAAACACTATAATTGTCTTTGATCAATTTGTCTCCCACAATCTGAGTGATCTGTGCCACGTCAAATATTATGGCTACTGCAAATTCACAAAAACCAGCAATACAAATTTTCCACAAATGGTATTCAGCAGCATGCTTCAAATCAGAACATCAATGGTCCAATCCGAGACCAAAAAGCATCAAAAATAGCCCAAAAATGCATGTAAAAATAGCTCCTAGAAATATGACTATCATACATGTGTCCAAAAATTGTCATATATATCCATCAATGATGCTAACATGTCATACATTCAGTTCCCAACAAGAAACATTCAAATCGGAACCCAAACGATGTTTGTATGACCCAAAATGCACCAAAAAAGGGGTCTAAAATTGACCATTTTCCTTGCAAATTTTTTTGTGCCAAGATGGAATTACATATCAAGCTAAATCTACGAAGTTTTCCCGAAAATTTTTTATCAAAAATCTGCCTCCAAATAGCCTCCCGTAAGTTGCATAGAACATGTCCTTTTTCAGTCTTCAAAGCAACTAGTTCTTCTTCTCTACAGTATGAACTGATTGACTATGAACTAGTTTGGGCAATAACCAGTTCAATTTCAACCCAAGTGTGAAAGTAAAGTCTTCTTCCGTGTTGCTCGAGCTGCTTGCTATCTACTAGCTTGTGGAGGGAGAGAGAGACGTCCATAGCACCTTTTTGTGTGTGTGTGTGTGTGCGTGTGTGTGTGTGTGTGTGTGTGTGCGCGTGTGTTTCTTTCGCTCATGCACTTGTCCTTTTGTGGCCTAAAGGAAGATCATCATCATTGCACATCCGAAAAGCATCCTCATGGAGGAGCAAGGAGAGCCAGTTCATCAATCCCTTCTTCTTCTTCATCATTAGGGAGGTTGCCGATGACGTAGTTATGCACTCCTCCTCTTCCAAATTGATACCTATGGAGCCACTTCCTATGGATGTAGTGGGAATAATCCTGTCTCATGTGGCCTTTGCTCGTGATGTTGTCTCTACATCTGCAATGTATAGGAGATGGCGAGAAGTTGCAACATGCCACTTGAACAAATTGGTTTTTGCTTATTCAGACTGGCCAAATGGTAGAGCAATGGCTACAAGTTTGATTTAATGCAAAAGGTTGTTTTGTGGAAGACTTTAATGATAAGTGTAGATTGGTCACAAAGAAAGTAGAGTTGGCTACATGTTCACCTTAGATGTTGGAATTCCTACTATGAATACTAAAAGAAAAGGAGTGGTTGCATACATTGAAATATGGCACAAACATATTGGACATACAAATGTATAAAGACTGAAATTAATGCAATCCAAAGGCTTGGTTATCGGGTTTCTTACTTTTATAGTTACACAATATCATAAAGTGTGCGAAGCATATTAGTTTGGTAAGCAAGAAATACAATCTTTTTCACATGATAGAGATGTGAGCAGGAATATATGTGATGTTATGCATATAGATATTTGGGGACCTACAGATAACATATCTCTTGGTGGTAGCAAATATTTTGTCATGTTTATTGATGATTGTTTAAAAAAGTTGTGGGTATATTTTATAAAGGAAAATACTAATCTATTTGAATACTTCAAAACTTTTAATGCTACTATTGGAAAATAGAAATAGACTTGAAAGAGTTAAGTGCTTGGGGTCAAATGGAGAGGGGAAGTACCTCTCTAATGAGTTCAGTGACTTCTTGAGGTCTCATGGGATTAAGAGACAGTTTACTTGCAAGTATATCCCATAGCAAAATGGGATTATTGAAAGATTAAATAAACATATTACAAAATTTACACAAGCATTGATATTTGAAAATAAATTTCCAAAGCTTCTATATTATGAACAGAACTCATACAACTACATCTCATGGGATAACCCATGAAGAATGCTTTATGTGCAAGAAGCTCAATGTGTCACACTTGAAGTGTTTGGTTGTATTGCATATGTATGTGCGAGATGAGTTGCAAAAGAAGCTTGATCCAAAGGCTAAAAATTCTATTTTTAATCGATACTCTTTAGAGTAGAAAGAGTATCATTGTTATAAAACCCTATCACAAGTGAGTTCAGAGTGAGTATGGATATTATTTTTTATGAGATGAGTAGTTGGTATGCATCTAATGGTGATGCATTGGATGATGATGATCATCATAATAGTTATGTACAAAAAGAAAAGCAAGAATCACAAAAGCCTTATTGGACTTGAAATATCATCTCATACTACATCTACAGTTAGCCCTTGGTCTTCTAGAAGACTAAGGAGAAGTCTCATATCTTCACATTCATCTACTAGTGTTGTAGGTAAAGACAAAGGAAAGAAGAAAGTGTCAGATGATAATGACACAACTACTAGTCATTTGGGGTTTGATGGCGAATCCAGTGGTTCACAGATTTTGGATGATGAGCTTGGTATTCTTTTAGTTAGGACACAAGGTGTATAGAGAGCACATGGTAATGTAAAGGCTCCATTAAGTAATCTAGTGGTATGCACGTCTAGCAAGATCACATGTCATGTTAAAAGATTTGGTTTTGAAGATTATGTAGTTCACCATTATGCTTATATGATAAAGGTGATTAAGGATTTTGAGCCCACTTTTTTTGAGGATGTTGTTGGTCATGCTCATTGAGATGAAGCAATGGATGAGAAGATGGCTGTATGAGAAGCTATAGTACTATTGCCTAAAGGTAAGAATGCTATTGGCTGTAAGTAGGTCTAAAAAATTAAGCATAATGCAGATGGTTTTGTTGTTGGAGCTATATATAGCTCCCACTATATATAGACTAGGTCTCACCTATATATATGTAGATTATGATCAATATGATATAGTCTTTGGGAGTGTATATATTTGTGTCTCTTCTCTCTCTATCACGTCTCTACATATCTTCTCTCTCTACATCTCTACATGGTATCAAAGGTCACAAGACAAGGAGTTCTAGCAAGATATGTGTAGAATCCAAACCAAACTTCTGAATGATATCTTCAATGAACTTTTTTTGATGTAGTAATAAAACAACCTTTTCTCGATAGCATTGAATTTGAATACCAAGACATGAGTGTATGTCTCCAAGATCGACCATGTCAAACGCAGAAGATGAAGCCTTCTTACTTGTTGAAGGAAGTTGAGATTGTTATAAACAAGTTTGGTATCATCCATATATAGAGCAAGAATAACAAAACTATCATTACATCGCTTGACATATAAGTTAGGATTTGAAGAACAAGAGATAAAACCTTGTTTTGTAAGGAAGAGATCAATATTTTGATACGAAGCTTGTGAAGATTGTTTGAGACCATAGAGTGCCTGATGAAGAATACAAGCAAGATTTCTCTTATGTTTGACTATAAATCCCTCTGGTTTCTCCATTTATATCTCTTAAAGTTTCTTTAAATTGTCATTAAGAAAAGCAATTCTCACAACCATTTGGTGAACCTCCAAATCAAACTCAACAGTAAAAACTAACAACACTCAAATACTAGTAATACGAACAACAAGTGAGAAAGTTTCTTGATAATCAATTCTTGCAATTTGTGAGAAACCTTTGGCAACTAGCATCGAAGAAAAATTATCATTATCAAGTTAGCAACAAGAAAAAGAAGAAGACTACATCCAAAGAGGACAAGATTGTGGAAAGAGCTCTGGAGGAATCTCAAATGGAGGAGGAGAAATAGAAGCAAAGGCAATAGGAGAAAGACAATGAGATTTAGCCCTAGCTATGTGGAGATCAGTGGAGCAACCAACAACGACTTAAGAACTAGTTCTTATGGGTCCTTATCTTGGAATCTTAACAAAAGTAGGAACCAATCAAGGTGCAAGCCTGAGTATGGTAGAAACTTTATTCCATCCAAAGATAATGGGCAAGGTTAAGGCACCATTGGTAGCTCCACTACTACCATTCATGACCATGATACACTCCATCCTAGTGGTCACAATTGAAGATAGCTCTTAAACCACACTAGATGATAGGGTATATAAATTGGTAGCACATATGGCAGCCCTCTCACAACTAAGGTCAAAGGAGGCCACAATCACAAGTGCTAAAAGACCAATGATCACTTATGCAAAGTAAAAGTAGAGAACACTTGGAGAAATGAGGCTAGATGGATCATTGATCTTGGTCCCACTTCTCATGTAGGGTCCCACAAAATAATTTGAAGATATATTGAAAGAATTGGAGGATCAATGGGACTAGCTAAATGAGGAAAGAAAAGATGCCCTAACTGCACTCAAAGGAGAAAACAAGGCACATGCACCTTACCAACAGAAAGAAATTAGAGATGTTCATAATTTAAAGAAGGAATTAACAACACTAAGGGCTAGGGAACACACAAGAAAAAATCATGGAGAGCTATAGGAGTAGTGTGAAATAGGAAAAGAAAATAGGGTACAATTGGAGATTATGCAAATGTTACTAAGGAAAAAACTTGACTAGAAGAGGAGTTGTACATGCTAATAAAACTACAAGAGCTTGTAAAGATAGAGCTAGAGGAAGCAAAAGGGACCAAAGAAGAAGCAAAGCAAGGCAATAGGAAAATATGGAGCTAGCTAACAAAGTAGTAAAGTTACTACATATCTACAAGTTACTTCAAAAATAGTTGGGCTATGAAGAGTAGCAAAGGGTGAGATCCAAGCCTGAAGAGAGTAACATGCAACATTGGAAATCCTCATAGAGTGAAAAGATAGAGGGATATAATAGGTAATGAAAAAAATTAGACAACTAGAGGAAACTAATGCAAATAATATCCTTGACTTGGCCCACGAGATTGCCTCAATCTAAGTGCAAGAGAAACATTGCAAAGGATAGAGCTAGAGTGGTTGAGAAGATGATGTAGGTGCAACAACAAATCTTTACCATCACTTTGCTAGAGATTTAAGAAGAATGCAAGGGGACTTGGTTGAGAACCTCAAAAGAAAGCTAGACCTCACCAAAAGAGCACTTATAACAAAGCTTGGAAATGACTATACCTTAGCTAGAATACATGATGATAAAAGAGGATTTTGTATTGTAACTAGAACCACATATTCAAGAAATTGGGAATTTTCATAAAGTTTGGGAATTTCTAATGTGATTAAGATTTGGAAACATGGTCAAATCTTATCCCCTTACTTTGAAGGTGAAATTTTCCCTAGATACTATATAAGAAATCCTCCCATGTCTCACTCTCAAATATGGGGTTAAAATTTAGCCACTTGGTCAAATCTTTTCTCCTTATTTGAAAGTGGAACTTGGAAGATTTCCAAATTCTCTAATATGGTATTCTAGGGGAACTTAGGTTCACAACAAAAGAGCTAAGGATGATCAGCATCGTCCTCGCCAAAGAACCAACTCCAGCTACAAAACGACTATCAACTTTAGCACCCTCATATATAGAGTGGAAGATTTAGATTCAATGGATGATATAGAGCCAACACCACAAGTTCCAGAATAGGGAGAAAAAGTGGAGAGAGTCAAGTGAAAGTTTGTAGCCTCATCCTAGTGGGTTCTCAATGTACCCTTTCCTCTGAAGCAAGGTGGATCGAGCATAAAGCTGAAGATCCTTGGTTGTGGTAGGAGGAGCCCGTTGATTACTTGTATACCAAAGTGTCTAAAGTGTGAAGGACAATGTGAGGATATAAGGCCCAACTAGGATTAGGAGAATCATCCTACATAGCAACATCAAAGCCTGGATAGCATTTTGTAGTACTCTACCCATGGAATGAGGAGACTCTACCTATATGCCTTATTCATTAAGGCATGGGGTTAATTATGATCCAAAAAAGTATGGTACATATGACTTCCCCTAGGGGATTCGCTCATTATGAAAGAGACATGTCACATGCGAGTGAAGAGTTCTAAAAACCCATAATTAGTCTAAGAGTAATATGATCCTCCTTTTAACACTTATAAGTGTATTATGAAAATATATTTTGTACTCCTTACTTATATATAATATATTGAAAAAGTTATCACAAAATCATTGTACTTATCTACATGTAATTAAATAGCTTTGCATGTGATTTTTGAATAAAATCTAAAAGGAGTGTAGCTATTAAAATCTTATATAAAAAAGTAATGGCTTTAAAAATAGCCAAATTTAATTCATGGTAACACATCTATTACAAAACTTAATATACTTTTATTTTAATTATATTTTTATATTAAAATTAGTAATTTTGAAGAAATCAATAAGCTAGCTTACATTTATATGCTTGTATAAATCGAAAATGTATTTTATACCCTTAATACCCCATAAACTCCATATAATATATGTTAATTAATATATAACCACTAATCTTATTTACAAAATATTTTTTACATGAGAAAATTATTCTCTATGAAAATAGCTTGGAGAAGGTATATTATTACATTAATTCATGTGTCTATTAGTTCCAAGTTATAAAGACATTCACTCTTTATAAAGGAGGTGTTCACCTGCTATGAGTGATTCTATAAGTTTTCCATGTTTCTTAGAATAGCCTATGCAAAATTGTATTTCCCTTAGATAAAATATGGCCATTGCAATGTTCAACTTGATGGAAAATCCATCTAACCAACTACTTCAAAAACTATGCTTATGGAAAGGAGAATGATCTTTCCAAAAAGGGCATGAATATATGTATAGTAACCAAGATTTTCTCTCATAGAAAGCATGTTTATCTTTGAGGATGGTAGAAAATAGTAGGATGGATAGTGAAGTATAAAAAATGTCTACTAGTTGATGGAGGATACTAATAATTAGTTGATGGTACAAATTAGTAGGATGGATAGTTGTTAATCCAAGTCGAGATGGCGGAGAAAGATGGCGGAAAAAGGAAGGAAAAAGTGGATAAAAGAGGGAAAAAGAGCAAAGACATGTAGGCGGCCTCTAAAGTTAACCTGGGGCAAAAAATGCAATTTTAAATGAAAGGCGCCTCAAAAAGCTCTAAAAACTCTTGTTAAAGAGCGCCAGGATCCCTCCTGTGCCAAATATAAAATATTAGATAGGTGTAGGCTAGAGGCATAAGGCTAGAAGAGGGAAATAGAGAAAGGACCTTGACACAACGGCCAGTCATGTAAAAAAAGGGACGGGTGCCCATGGGAATTTATGGTTTTGTATATAAAATCCAAAAAGTGAATGAGAGCTCATTCTTTGGTGTGTGACTAACAAGAGTTCTCTTGCTCTTCTCTTCTCCTCTCTTCCTTGATTGTGTCTGCTCTTGAGAGAGGGACTATGAGAGTGTGAGGGAGTGAGTGTGTGGGAGTGAGGGATCAAGAGGGTGAAGCTCTTCACCATCTCCTCTTCTCTTCTCTTCTATTTTCTTGCACACGCAGCTATGGTGGATGGAGCTTGGAGATGGAGGAGGCTTGAGGATGCTTGAGCTAGCATCTAGAATCGTGGATCTACCAGCATGTGCAAGAGAGGAGGCAACTCATTTCGGTATCAAGGTAAGCTCACTACACTCGTAGGATCGACGGCACATTGGCTAGGTGAGAGATAGCCATTAGAGCTCGCTTGGAACGCTTGAAACAATAAGCGGCCTGTGGGCCTTGGCAGTTGAGCGTGAGCTCCCACATTTTGGTTTAGTTGGTGGGACCATAGATTCAAGCTTGAGCACTTGTGTGCCTCATATCGAGCATCAAAGTAAGGGATTCATCCCCGAACCGGAGCTTGAGATAGGTAGGAAGTTGGGTTTTTTAATCTTCAAATCAAGTAATTATTTTGGGTTATTTTGTTTGTTTGATGATTGGAAAACATGGAGAAATCATTTCAGTTTTTTACTTTCGATTCTTGTTGCATTTAGCATAGGTTAGGACTAGGAAATCAAATAGGAAAAGGGTAGGGTTCACCATTGCAAAGCAGGGCAAAACAGGGCACAAATCATGCAAAAAATGGCAAAAAAGTTTCTTGGGATTCTTAATGTCCGCAAGTGAGTGATTGGGATCATCCAAACCTTACTCGGGAAGGGGTTTAAGAGCCAAGAGGCCAAGGGAGAGCTCAGTTGCAACCCTTGCAGTGAGTGGGTGAGAGAGAGAGAGAGATCCCGCGGAGAATCAATTTGATCTTGTTGCCGGAGAGCCTACCGATCACTTCAGGTATATCAATCACTTCCCCTTGCACCCTAGTTGTGATCTAGAAGGTTGTGCATGAAATTATTAACTAAATCCTCAGTGTTGTTTAAAATCACCTCGGCGCTGCCGCATCGTGCGGTGCAACTCGGCCTATCCGAATGGCCGACTTCTGGGCCAAGTCCCAGAATCAGCCCTCAGCCCTTTTACTTTTGGCTGACCTAGCCCCAAAACCCTACTTGGCCCACCTCAATCGGCCCACCTAAATCGTCCCTTGGTCCACTACCACTCGGACTACTTGACTCGGACACCTACCACTCAGTCCATCCAAATCGACCATTTGGACCAACTTTGAAATTTGGCCCTCGGCCTTGCCGACTCGGCCTGACCCCACTCGGACAAGTTAACATTCGGCCCAGCCAAACTTAGCCACCTGGCTCTTGGCCCACTTGACTCGGCCCTCAGCCCACTTGGCCCTCAGACAACCACACTCAAACTGGCCGAATTAGACGTTTAGACTAGTTACATTCGGCCCTTGGCTCTCGAATGGGCCGACTCGCGCATTTGGCCCTTGCAATTCAGACAAGTGGGCCAAGTGTGGACCTTTCCAAATTTTCCAAAAATTTGACCAAACCTAGCTAGAGCTCAGTTGTACCACTTGTCGCGAGTCCTCCTAACGCTCAGAACTCGATTTTGGCGCAAGGAATAGGAAAAATCGTAAGGCACAGCCGCTTAGCAGCTTGCGTAGGCTGTCGCGAGACCTAGAGTCCTAGAGACAACCCGCTTAACCATAAAACTTGACCAGACCAAGAACGAGAGAGGCAATGTGGCAGGAAAACCTGAATCCTATCAAGACGGCCAGAGAATTGATTGATGAGCCAATCCAGCCCAAAACGAAGTGAGAGTGCGTGAGATGCTTAGATATTGGTTGCTGCACTCACCTTGAATTTCCGCACTTGAAGTACAATAAGGAAAACTAAAAGCCTGATTGAGCACAAGTGCATGGGAAGGAACACACACACTGAGAGGAGATAAATTGAGGATTGTATTTAATAAGTCTAAGAACTCACCCAGATAAACAACTCAAGGAATCCACCAATAGGAGAAGGCCCCAAGTACATAAACTAACTATCGACACACGGAGTGGGACCAAGCAAGCAGCACCAAGGAGGTAGATTTGACAAACTTACTCAGCCTGATCGATAGCTTGATGGAGCATGAGAATACGACAATGGCAGAAGAAAACCAAGACCGCATGCCAAACGAGGAACTCGACTTAGGAGTCTTTCCAGAGGCGATTCAGCACAGCTGGTGAGTAGCTACGATGGGCATGCCCGGTATGAGCACCATGGTAGGACAACGGATACCATCATCGCAAACTTAGAAGAGGAGAGGAAGCTAGCCCACAAGGCACGACAACGAAGGCAACGCAGTCCTTATGGACTATCGACCAGTACCGTTGATCGCTTTAGGAAGAGGATGAGGTAGATGCCTAGGGGGGCAGATGCAAGATCCAATCACCTGTTGGACGTGTGGTCACCGAGGGCATGTCTTATCACGCTGCCCGGAGAGGGAGTAGCAGAACAGAGACAAAGCTCACCTAAGGTTTGTTGAGTGCAGGATCACTCATCTCTTCGTCGATTGTCCAAAGGGAAAACCATCTCTTCATCGATTGTCCAAAGGGAAAACCATCTTCAAGTTCAACCAACGAGCCATCTGTCCCATTGGGGCTGTTTGGTGTTGAGAACCTCAATGGGGAGGCCACACCTATCCCATTGCAAATCATGACTTGTACCCAGATGAAGCACGTCAGCATATCACTGCCAGGGCCTAGCAACCTCGATGCAGCATCGATAGGGAAGAAGAGCAGTAGACGGAGAAAGAAGAGGCCTGAAGCTAAGGTTGCACTGAAAAGTGAGAATGCTACTACTCTACCTATTGGAAAGAAGGTTATTGATGCAGAGGCAGAAACTTCAGCCAGAAACTTCAGCCCCTAAGATGGCCAAAAAGAGAAGTGCTAAGGTAGGGGAATACCTGCATCCGAAGCACCAACTAGAGGCCATAGAGAAAGTGAAGGAATGGGTGAAAGAGGCCCAAGAGCACCTAAAGGACACCAAGCCAATCCTAGAGGATAAGATCGATGATCTCTCCAGCATAAACATGCCAGTCTCACCCCCTCGACCAAAGTCGAGGGATGCGACCACACCACAAGCAGTACCACTTAGGCCGTCTTGATGCTACATGCCCGCAAATCAATCGTGGCCATTGGCCAGGACAAGAAGAATTAGGAGAGAGACGAGGAGCCAACGACCTCCTTACCACGCTGGTGACCACCCCTATGACGCTAAGTCTGGGAGACCTGCTTAAGCAGCATCCCACCCTCTGGCAAGACCTGAAATAGTGGGTCGAGGGATCACGAGAGCAAGATGCTGATGTGCACGACCATGATGCAGAGACACAAATACCAACTCTGATGCTGCACCCTACGCCAAAGTCCTTGCATGTTAATGCCTTCTGAGAGGGCACTGAGATGCATGCACTCTTACCAGTCCTAGCCCTAGGCATTAACATGCAGAGACATAAATACCAACTCTGATGCAGTCTTGCCAGTGAAAATCGCAGGTGTCCAGTTCTCTGTTGACTTTATAGTAATGAAGGGTGTGGATTACGATATCCTATTAGGCCGACCCTGGATGTGCAATGCCAGAGTCATCGAAGATTGGGGTAACCCCTTAATCTTCCTCGGCAATAGAACGGGCACCGTGATGGTAGAGATGGATACATGGAAGACCTCACCAGTTGACTTGGATGCCATCTCCGCGATGCTTAAAGGGAACGCTCAAGTCAAGGAGTCCTATGGACCCTTGACCAAGTATATTCCATACCCAGAAGATGAGTGAGATTGGATACATGTTCTTGCTACAATCGACCTGCCATTCTCGGATCATGAGGCATACAAGCAAGCCATCAAAAAAATCGACAAGTCTAAAGATGCACCCTCCGTACCAATTTGCATGATGGCAGGAACCCTTCAGGGGAGACTTAAACCTGTCACCTTCCAAGTTCCCAATAACAAGAGAGAACTCCAGGAGATTCTGAAATATTTTACAAGCAAGCTAGTCGACAACCCAGCAGCAAACTTCAAACCACTCCAGGATCTCTTAGATGAATCCAAGTGGCAGTGGACCGGGGTACATGACTTAAACCTCATGTACAACTAGATCCTAATCCCCGATCAAAGACAAGGGATATACCAAGACCTAGGAGACGATGAGCAGTCTGACGAAGAGGACTCCAACAATGAATACGAAGACTGCCAATCCTTCAATGACGAAAGCGAGGGAGAGATGGATATCGTAGAATACGACATTGAGGGACGGGAAATAGAACAAATACGGGCAGACTCCAAGCCATAGAAAAAGAGTGCGTTCAAGATTGAGCAAGGGGTCATGCACAGTGATTGTGATCGCGTCTGGTTGGAACATGAAAGGGCCATAGATTTCGATCAAGCAGACCTAGCCCAGCCCGGTATGACACCAGTGCTACAGAGTCACCCTCTGAGTGGCGACCACCAAGGGAGACCACCTCTTCTAGTGCAGACGGGGAGTTCAACTCTGAGTCAGAGGTAAGTTCAGATATAGCAACCCAAAGATTCCTAGGCCGGCCAAGACCAGACGCACCAAGGGGGACCTACTCGTCCACTTGAGGCGCAGACGGTTGAAAGAGGAAAGGATAAAACAACCCAGGGACACATAAACGGAAGAACAGAGAAAGCCGTAGGATGTCCCTAAAGATTTATGAAATTCAAGAAGGGGGATAGGGTAGTGATCCTGTTGGGTGCCAAACGTCAAGGGCAAACAAGTGAACTGATCGAGGGACCAGCCAAGGTCAAGGAGGTGAACCTAGCCCAAGAAGGGGAGACACCCCGACCAGCCTTCATTGCCGATGACCTGACTAAGGAAGAGGAGACGAGTCTTGTCACTCTCTTGCGAGAGTACATAGACGTATTCGCTTCGTCCTTAGAAGAGCTTAAGGGGGTAGATCCGAGTGTAGTGACTCATAACATACCCATGATACCAAATGCTACGCCGCTCAAGTAGCAACCGTACCCTATGAATCCAAAACATGCTCATGTGGTCAAGGAAGAGATTGACAAGCTGATGAGAGTAGGATTCATTTACGAAATTGAGCACACGAATTGGGTATCGCCTATAGTCATTGTCCTGAAGAAGAACAAAAAAATCAGAGTGTGCGTCAATTACAAGAAGGTGAATGCTGCTACTAAGAGGGACAACTATCCATTGCCGTACACCGCGCACATGCTTGAAAGAGTGGCTAGCAAGAAAGCCTACAATTTTCTCGACGGCTTCTTGGGATACAATCAGGTGCAAGTGCATCCTACCAATAGGCATAACACTGCCTTTGCCACTAAGTGGGCTGTCTTTGCTTACATAATCATGCCCTTCAGGTTGACTAATGCCCGTGCCACCTTCCAACGCCTCATGTGCACCATATTTAAAGGCATGCTTCACAAAGAGTTGGAAGTCTTCATGGATGACCTGTGCATTCACTCGGCCTGGAGAGAACACTTAGAAAAACTCAGAGCAGTCTTTGAGCGGTGTCACCTATATCATCTCTCCCTGAACCCCTTAAAGTGTCAGATTTGGGTGAAGCATGGATGCATCCTAGAGCACGTGGTGTCAAAGAACGGCATTGCCACTAACTTCTTGAAAGTTTGGGCAATTGTTGATCTTCCACTCCAAATCAACTATAAGGTAGTTCAATGCTTCTTAGGCCACATGGGATACTATCGGCGGTTTGTGTTGAATTTTGCATTGATTGTGAGACCTTTATACAAGCTGCGAATTGTCTTTGAATGGACTGAAGCGTGCCAACAAGCATATGAAGAGTTGAAGAAGGCTCTAACCACAGCACCAATTCTATGAGCCCCAGATTGGACCATTACCTTCCACGTGCATATCGATGCCTCGAAAATTGCTATGGGGGCAGTGTTGTGCCAACCTAGTGAACACAACCTGGACTACCCAGTGAGCTTTGCTAGTAGACAACTCAGAAATGAATAACTGGACGATAGAGAGAGAGGGCTTGACCATGGTATTTGCTATGAAGAAAGTCCGACATTATCTATTGGCTACACCCTTTACCTTCTTTGTGGACCATCAAGCCTTGCTATATCTAGTTAATAAACCTTGTGCTATAGGATGCATAGCTCGATGGCTCCTTCTGCTTTTGGAGTTTGACTTCTCTGTGGTTGTACATAAAGGAAAACAACACTACATGGCTGACCACATGTCACGTATCCCCACGAGAGAGGCCACTGGAAAAGGCATTGCCGATGAATTTCCCAACGCCCATTGCCCGACGCCCATCTCTTTAACCTTTCTAGCGAGAGGGAATTGTTTAATGTAGATCTAATGCCATATTGGGTAGATGACATAGTCCAAATGCTTGAGCATGGACTGCCTGAGTGACCGATAGATAAGGCAAGACTTAAGCAACTCATCCTCAAGATCCAACCCTACCAATTGATAGCATGCCAGCTATATTGACTAGGCCAAGATGGACTGCTACATAGATGCGTGTGCAAGTATGAGATGCACAATGTGCTTTTAGAAGCGGACAGTGGAATCGCTCGTGGGCACTTTCGTAGAGATACGACATCCTGCAAGGTGCTGCAATCTCAATTATGGTGGCCAATGTTGTTTCATGATGCAGAACGATTCGTTAAGCATTGTAATGAGTGTTAGCGGACAAAGGTCCCGATTCGCAAGGATCAAATGGAATTGACCCCAATCATTACACAACAACCCTTTGAAAAATGGGGAATTGACTTCATAGGACCCATCAGCCCAGTTGCACAGTATTCACAAGCCAAATACATCATTGTAGCCACAGACTACCTAACGAAATGGGCAAAAGCGAGAGCGACACGAAAGAATGATTCTAGAATGACCACCAAGTTCTTGTGGGAGTAGGTGATTTCCCAATTCGGCTGTCCCATCGAACTAGTCAATGACTAGGATACACACTTCATCAATGAAGTGATAGCTCATCTTCTATCCACCTTTCTAATTGTCCATCAAAAATCCTCTCCATACTACGCTCAAGTAAACAGCCAGGTAGAATCCACGAATAAGATTCTTATAAACATCCTGACCAAAGTACTCTTTGCTTTGAGTAGTGACCGGGACAACAAGCTAATGGAAGCATTGTGGGCTTACCATACAACTTATAAAACGGCTGTCGGCCAGACTCCCTTTAGGTTGACCTACAGCACTGAAGCAATTCTCCTTGTAGAGTTCTTCATTCCTAGCCTGAGAATAGCACTTCAAGAATGATGGGAAGGAAAGGAGGCATGGACACAACGCCTGGTTGAGTCCAAACGCCTCGTCTTCTAGCCACTTACGCACTCATATATGAAAAGGCACAATGCAAGAGCTGTTTTGACAAGCACGCCAAGCAGCGTGATTTTGAATAGGGAGACTTAGTACTCTTGTACTCAGCTAAAGGGCATAAGTAGAAAATGAAGTTTAGAGGTCTTGAACCTTTTAGAGTTCGTACAATCAGCCGAATTGGCAATGTTGAGCTTGAGACTCTAGACGAGGAGGGCATAGGCTTCTTCAATGCTAGTCGTGTTAAGAAGTACTACCCCCCCAAGAATCCTCTGCAGGAGCCATCAATGTTAGAACCCCCTGTCAAAGTACGAGTAGCCACGATCACTAAAATGGATCATGAGGATGACAAAGCCATAGAACCTGAATACCTACACGTCATGGTCACTGCCAAGCGAACATGCACTTTCAATGCCTTGATCAGGACGAGGGAGCAAGCTTCAATGTCTTAACCAACAATCATTGGACGCAACTAAGCGAACCACCACTACATCCCACCAATGCCAAATTAAGCCCATATGGGGGCCGCTCATACACACTTCTCGGCAAGTGCAAGGCTACCATTTCTATCGATTTTGAGATTGTACCAGTGATCTTCTACATATTGCCGAACACTAAGGATAGAGGCACATAATCATTGCAGGGAAAACCTTCAAGAAGAAAACTCACTGCAATGTCGATTATGAATCGCAGCGTATCCACCTCGCCATAGGCAACGTTCGCATTGTTAAAGCCTTCATCAAGGGCTGTGTGACCTTGTCAGAGTCCACCAGACCACCTGTAATTAGTGCTCGGCCACCACCCACCGAATCTCTAGAATTTCCACTCATAGCAGCAAAGGCTAAGGTCCAACTGCCTAGGCTTCAATGGAGGCCCAAACAACCAACCGCCGCCAAGGAGTCGACGCTCACGTCCTCATAACACTAGAAACTCTGAACATGGGAGGCCAAGGCGCAGTTACAAAAATCAACGCATGATCAAGCCAAGATGGGTCCCTAAAGCCCTCTTGCATACAAAAGGCTACTATGAGGGAAATTCCTAGATATGGATCCCTAAGGCCTGCAAGGCCAAAGGTACCAATTGCACACCTTCCTCAAGGTTAATCACACCAAGCCCCATAAAACCTCAAAGCCAGAAGCCGCGGCACTTCCAAGACCCGTATCCATCAAGCTCATCCGCACATATGCCCAAGAAAGTCGAACAAGCCTATCGGCCCAAACGACAAACACTGTCACATGAATCAACACCCGATAGAGCCACTCACACCTCCCTAATTCATACCAAAGGTAGCAGTTTGTCAGACATCACTCTGCTACTACCCTAACCCTAATTCAAGAGGTCCAACCGCAATCTCAAGAACACCCGGAATCGCAACTATTTGTTGTCAAAGTCTCTAGTCCTATCAAACCCCAACTGCTCACAAGCCTTGAACCCCCTTATGAGCGGAAATCATTCTTAACACTGGCTGCCAATCTAGCTGAGGACACAAAGGAGGATGTGGTTGATTGCATTAGACGACTCGATGCCACTTTCATGTCGTTAGCTCTAAGCTATGACCGCTTGGATTTAGGCCTACTGCAAGAACCCTTTGCAAATGAAGTACAAACCATGCCTTCTTCTTGTGAAATGCTTGAATTTGCATTCGCAAAAGCCTCTAACTCCACTGCTGAATTGTTCATAGCAAGATATCAAAGGAGGAGGTCATCAAACAGTGCCTCATCATGTCTTATGATAAACAAACCACTTTCGCCATTACTGACCGAGAAATCGCAGAATTATCAAAACTTGCTACTACTGAATCTTCATTCTTAAGGCATTGGTATACTCTTCGATTGCAATGGGAAATTGAAGGATGCCAAATAATGAACAACGCTGAGCAGCGCTGCACAATCAAAACAGCGGAGTACGACCCCACTTATGTCGTGCCAACCTCGTATAGAGTGTTAACCACTCTTTGTGGCCGACCCATGGAAGCACACATCAAAGGACACCCCTACCGCAATCACCTACCAGACTGAGGAAGAGTTACATATTGCTAGCCACGTCGATTCTGGTGACTTCCTAACAGATGTTCTCACATACCTCACAAAAGTCGGCATTCGACTGGAGACCCAAGAGGAACACCAAGGAAAAGGGAATTCTCTTGCAAGAAATTCTATCTTGTAACACCAACAAGCTTTTATTTCATTCTTTTGATCATCAAAACAAAGAAAATAGCAAATCTTCAAGCAACATCATAGTAGATATCTCCTACGGATTTGATAGAATCAACCATAATCTTCAACATCTTCATAGAATCCACCAATATAACAAAGAACAAAAATGAATACACCATTTTTGAATGAAAATAAATCACACAATATTCATCTTCAATGTCTTCATAGTTCTCTCTCTCAATCTCTCATATACAATTACACTATTTTGATAGAATTGACTATCTCTGGCTCTCTCCCTCTCTCTCTCTCAATACTACATCATATCCTCACTAAAATACTCTCATAATAACTCTCAATAATCCTTCTTAGGTCGTGGATGTACCTCCCAAGAGGTATGTCTGATATGAAGAGTCATCGGAGCCACTACAATGTCTTTTCACAGCTCACTACTGACACTGTCACTTAGTCTTCTCTTCAATCTTCAGCTAGCTGCTTCTTTCATTTGTTTTAGCTCTTTTGAACTTAGATTCATCCTTTCCAAAGGTTAGAAAACTTTTCCAAATTCACACATACATTCTACAGAACACTTACAGAAGGTCTACAGAACAGTTACAGTACAGTATCAGAGTAGCTACAATACAGTTACAGTACAGAGACAGAGCAGAGACAAAGGCTCAACAGAAGGTCTACAGAGGGTTACAGAAGGTCATCAGAACCTCATTACTCATACTTAAACCATTCCAAACTATCAAAAACTATTCAATAGACTTCCAAAAGATCTCAATCTTCATCAACCATCAATTTATGCTTCATACAGAAGACAATCAGAACAAAACCGAAGCTATACAGAAGGTATACATAACCAATCAGAACCTCAACAGAACATCATAGAGCTTCATATCTCCACTAATAATCATCATGAACTTCCAAAATATAATAAATATCATCCAAAACACTCTCAAATACTTCCATTAACAACCATACATCACTCTAAATCCATCAAAAATCAATCATTCAAACCTCAAAAACAACAAAAATTAGTCTAGATTTTAGTCTTTTTCCACTCTCAACATATCCCTACACTTAGAAAGGAAGCATCCTCGCGACCTAAGGAAAAAAAGAATATAAGTTCACTAAAGAGCTCAATTTTATCTTCAATAATCTTGCCAAAGCACGACCCCAACTTATCACCTATATTTGATAGAAAAATACTACTAAAGGAAGACTTATGTTATTCATTAACTCATCTGATTAATCATTTAAATAGCCATAACAAATTTGTAAAGGATATGAGAGGTTTTTCTTCAGCTTTCCACCATAGGCTTTTCATCCACCATCAATAGTTTGAAAAGAGCTCTTGAACAAATTATTCTCAATCAGCACGAACTCATCACATACAATTATTACAACACATACACAAACACTAACACAACTATCTGAATGGCACCTTCAAAAAGAGAGATCTATCATTAAGAATCATCCGAAACACATTGCAAAGGCATCAATGAAGATGATAACTTTTGAAGGCTTGGTGGTTTTGAAAACAATCCATAGAGAAGGATTCATCTACAAATGTCTTTGGAGGATTTTGAAAGAACTACAGGCAGCACATCCTTTCTAGCAAAACAAGGTATCTACTAGGGAGACATAGGGCATGAAAATACTGGACATCCAACTAGTGGGAGTCAATGTTCACATTGACATTCATACAAAGTTTTGGAATGGCCTTTTGATCATTATGGGAATGCCTATGCATGTATGCTAGATACCAAGCAAAATGAGCTGTCAATCTCACTGAAGGAATTAGAGATTGTGAATATTGGTGAGCAAAATGAAGGTAGTTCTGGTATGCTTGACTCGCAGTTGTCCAATCTCCTAGAATTATTGGCCAGTTTATCTGAGGTCCCGTAAGAGAATCAGTCGAGCTTCATCCTCTTCTTCTTGGAATGTGCTGATCAAACCCTTCATATTCACTAACCAACTGAGGGGGTTGAGAAATAGAAGTGGTAGAAGAGGGAAGTGGAATAAGTAAAAGAGGATGAAGAGATGGGTAGGAAAAATCATAAAAGGAAGAATAAGTTAAAGGAGTGGCTGAAAACTTAAGGGAATCAGTTATAAAGGGTGATAATTGATAAATAGAAAAGGTAGAAAATATATGGATAGATGGAGAAGGGCACGGTGGACAAGGGCAAAATACTCTATCTTCAATAAAAGAGCAATAGGTAAATATGGGAATTTGAGGAAAAGATTGAGATTGGAAAAGAAGGGGTAAGATTGCTGTTGAATTGGTTTGATAAAGAGAAAGATAGGTATCATAGCGATGAGCCATTTGTTGGTAGTATAGTAGGCTAGGAACAGAGGGACCTAAGATAGATATTCTCTGATAAGCATAAAAAAAGGTTGAATCAAATGGATGGTTTTTGGAAAGGTGAGCTAAGAGATCCACCCTTAGTTGGTTAGTACTCTGTACATAGGTAGAAGTTATATTCTGACGTTGATTCAGGACCATAGAATCAATCATTGAGTGCCAAGAATTATTAGGGCAAGTAGCCACTTTTTAGGAGTAACTCTGAAAAATGTCATCTATCTGCAACTCCAAATAGTTGACATACAAAACAGCTTGCAAAACCACGTCTCCCACATACCAGGCCATATCGACTTCATCTGGAATTAACAGATCTCCTTGTAGATACATGTATGACACCAACATGGTATCCATCGTCACAGAATCTTCAAACACCATACGAACCAATTCTGTCAGTAACTCAGGAGATCAAGCCCCACTCCAACCATCCTTTGGAAGAGGGAGATCCATCATTGAAAGCTTCATGTAAAAGGCCAACTTTTGCAATTGATAGTGGACAAAGAAAGAATGGTTTGGAGGAACATACTCCTAGAAATGCTCAAATGTCGACCATAACAAATCCATCGTGGATTGCAATCTTTCCACTTTATCTTGGAATAAAGGACACAATGTAGCCTGTCTCTAGAGAACTGCCAAGTCCTGCTTTGAGAGAGAAGGGATCTGTGGAACATTGGGGCTTGGAGGAACATACCGTGACTGTGTCAGTTGGTCTTGCAACTGCTTGATTTGGGAAGCTTGTGATTCCATTGTGTTATGAGCAGTCTGTAAGGCTGATATTTTTGCATTGAAAAGAGTTTGAAACTCTTGAGCTTCTTTAGACATTTTCTCCTTCTCCTCGGAGATTCTAGTGACCTCTGATTGAGCTTCTGTTAATTGAATCTTCAAAGAAGATATCTCTTCTCTTTGACCCTCAATCATTTGGGTTTGTTGCTCCATCTGCTTAAACAGATCTACAAGTGTGTCTTTAGCAGAGGCTAACTCATATATTGCCTTATGCAACTGGTCTTTGGACTGCATCAGTTCTTCATAAAAGGAAGCATACAGCTATTGAACACAGGCTGTCATCATTGAAAGTTCAATCGAACTCTGGATGTCTTTACAAAGGAATGGGATGGCATCTCCGGACACTAAACTGTTCAATGAAGGGACTGATATGTCCAAGGAACCCTCTCTATGTGCTCTAATCAAGTTGTTACATGTGAGATAAGCAGGGAGGTCACTGCTAGATGTAGCATGAATTATAACTGAAGGAAGAACTGAAGGAGCTTTATCTACCACACACTTCAAGCGCTTTCACTGAATGACTAGTGGAGGAGAATCAAGATCCTCTATATCAATAGGTTTTGACTCTTCTGAAGGTGGTGGAGGAGGTATTGGATTAGATGGAGGAGGTGAAAGCACACCCTTCTTTAAGCCTAAGTATGTCAAGAAAGCATATAGGTAGGATCCATATATGACGTTTGTGACATTTCCCCTGGTTACTTTGACGAAATGTTGATCCATCTTTGTAAGTAGGTAAGTGCTCTAATCAATAGCCGCTCCTTTTAACACCATCCTAGAAGTTGTAAAGAGCTCTTTGGACAAGTAATGGGATGGTGTTTTGGCAGGCATAAACGTGTCTTGGGAAACTGGCAGACCAACTTCCACACAGGATCGGTGATCATGGAAAAAGAGACTCCTGAAGTGTTGATCACTTTCTTGACATCCAGAATTTCCTTGGTCTGCTTCTGTAAAACAACTTGAAAATCTCATCATTGGAGAATAATTGTCTAGCTGTAACAAAGGGCTCTCCTTTGTAGGGAAGAGACAAAGCCGTCCCTAAACCTTGGTTATTAGGTTATAAATCTTAATAAGAAAACAGCGATTCCTTCTTAAAATTTTAATTACAATTTATTAGGGTGAAAGGGTGCTTTATCGAAACCTAGACTACAATTCCCAGACTGGGTCTCTAAATGCAAATTCCTTAATTAAAAATTGATAGTGATGTGGAGTGTTTTTTTGCCAGCGCGTGCTTTTTTGTGATGGCTGGTTCATTTTTATTAAAAATTAAGGTGCCTCTTAAGCGCACATAGCGCATGCAAAGTGAACCACTGGTTGATTTTTAAATTATTAAACTGTGTGTTTAGCGCGAATGTGTGTGAAAAGGTGAGTGAATAAATAGTTTATTTTAGCAATTAATTGTGGTTAAGGGGGTAATGAAAATTAATAAAGCTCACAAATAAATACCTGGTAGGGGTGTGTATGCAATAGACTGAAGGTGTACTGAGTAGTCTCCCAAATGCAATAAATCTAGTCAAACAAAAACAAAGACCACTGATGTGACTGAAAAAAAAATAAAGCACCTTAGTGTTTTTGTTGATTTTTATTTTAGTTTATTTTGTTTAATGTTGTATTTTGTTTGGTTTGTATTTTAGGTGTGTTTGTTTTGTGTATATTGTTTGGTTTGTTTTTTTTTAATTATTTTTATTTTTTTATTGTTTTTTTATTTTTTAAATTTTAAATATAAATAATTAAATCACGATATATAACACATGGATATGTTATGAAGTGTAAGAATGAATTTTCAGCTATTTAGCAAAGTGCCCACAATGTATGTTAATTCAGCCGTGATTTTCAGATGATTTGTAGGATTTAAAATGAATTTTTATGATGTGTAATATTAAAATTAGGGGTTTTTTGCTCCAGAGAATATTTTTACATTTTATGAAAATATTTTTTATTGAGAAATAAGTGGAAAAATGACAAGGATTTGTGGAATTTTTTTGGATTTTTTTGAATTTATTTCTGTATTTTTACTAATTTTTAATAAAATTTACCCATTTTTCAAGTAATTTAGAATGAATTTTCAGATTTTAAATTTTTTGTAATTTTTTTGTTTTCATTTTCACCTTAAAAATATTCCAAACTATTTCAAAAATATTGGTAGATTTTTAGAAATGTTTCTGTATTTTTTTTAATTTTTAAATGATTTGTTTTGGAATCAACTAAATCAATTAAATGAGGTAAATCAGGGTAGTTGGTTAAGTGAAGTGAAGTCAGGTCAATTAAGTTGGGTTAGTCTAGGTAGGTTAGTTAAGTCGGGGTAAGTCAAGTCTGGTCTGGTTAGGTTAGTCAGGGTTGATTAGGTTAGTCTGAGTTAGTCTAGTCTATTGAGTTTAGGTAAGTTAGGTTAATCTAGTTTAGTTAGTCTAGTCAGGGTAGTCAGTCAAGTCCTAACCAGATGTGGTTAGACTAACTAACCAGGGCTAGTTAGTGGGTGGGTCAACTTAACTGTGGGTAAGTTAGTGGGGGCGTAGTCAACTAACCATGGTTAACTAACTGTAGTTAGGTTAGTGGGTAGGGGTCAACTAACCTTAGTTAGGTTAGTGGTGGGAACTAACCCTAGTTAGGTTAGTGGTAGTAAACTAACCCTAGTTAGGTTAGTAGTAGTAAACTAACCCTAGTTAGGTTAGTGGGGGGTTAATTAGGGGGTTAACTAACTATGGTTAGGTTAGGGGGGAGGGTCAACTAACCAAGGCTGAGTTAGTAGGGGGTTAATTAACCAGGGGTGGGTTAGTAGGGGGCTAATTAACCAGGGGTTAGGTGAATGGATTAATTAACTGTAGTTAATTAAGAACTAACTAAAGTGGGGTTAACACTAACCAGGAGGTGGTGGGGGAGGTGAAGGAGCAGAGTGGTAGAGGGAGGAGGAGGGGTAGGAGGGAGGAGGGAGGAAGGTGGTGGCGAAGGTGGAGGAGGGAGGAGGGAGCAGGGAGGAGAAGAGGTGGTGGTGGAGGTGAGGGAAGAGGGGGAGGAGACAGAAGGTGGAGATGGTGGTGGATGTGGTGGTGGGGGAACGGTTGGAGGAGAAGGAGGTTGGAGGAGGAGAGGTTGGAGGCGGAGGCGGTTGGAGGTGGAGGCGAAGCCGCAGGCAGTTGGGGGAGGTGAAGCCGTAGGCGGCTGGGGTGAACGTGGGCGGCGCTGCGGCAGTGGACGACACCAAGGGCGACGAAGCGAATGGTCCTCCAGCGGCGGCGTTGGTTCCAACGGGCAGTTGAGACGGCGTGGACAGGAGCCAGAGGCGACGAACGGGCAGCAGAGTGGCGGGGGATGGAGAGAGAGGAGGAGAAGACATGAAGAAGGGGGGAAGAAGTGGAGGGGAAGGGGAAGGAAGAGCAGGGAGGAAGGAGGAGAATAACAGGAGGGGAGAAGCGCCACGAACGGGAACAGGTAGGTTTGTCTTTTTTTTTTTGGGTGGTTGTGGTGATTTTTGTTTTTGTTATTTTAAGGGAAACTTTAAAAAATAAAAATAAAAAATGGAAAAGGGAGGGCAAGAAACACACCCTCGGCCCTCGCACATGCGCGAGCAGGGATTACAAAAAACAATTTGCAGTGACGGGGTCAAACGGGCAGGGACGGTGATGCGCTAGCCACGGACAACACGGGGGCGTCCCGAGGCGCATAAAACCAAAAACAGGTGCGATCACACGCGAGGTGAAAAACGCAGTTAACGAGAAAAATGAAGAAAATTTACTAAAATCCAAACCATTTGTCGGATCAAAAATCCCTAAAAAGGAAAAAGATTTCACGAGACGAGGGAAAAATGTTGGAAACGTGCAACGCAGGTTCCGGGGAAAAATCAGGGTGTTCACATGGAAAAAAAGCACAAAACAAACCCGAAAACACTTGAAAAATTTAATATCGAAAAATCCACACATCGAAAGGAAGTGCAGAAAGAAGAACAAGTGGACAGAACAATGTTTCCGATAACCCTATAACGACAAACCACAGTTCCAATCAAGATAGGATGTGTTCACATGGGAAAAACCCCAAAAATGGGCTTGAAAATGGACTCGAAAATTAATACGAGAAAAACCGTATGTCAGAATAGAGGACAATAAAAAGGAAAAATGTTCGAAAAAAATGAATTCACAGGGTTGGTGCATCAAAGCTCAGTTTGGGGGAAATGAGGATGGGTTCATGTGGAAAAAACACGAAAAATGCATCCGAAAGCACTCGGAAAAATTAATAACTAAAAATCCGGCAGTCGAAAGAGGGAGGAGAAAAAAAGGAAAAAGTGGGGGAAAGACTGGCAGGACACGACTATCAAATCAAATTGAAATTCCAGTGAAAATAGGGCAGGTTCACATGGAAAAATGTAAAAAATAGGCACAAAAAGGCCCAAACCCCGTAAACATTAATAACGGATGAACCATGCATCAGAAGGATAGGGAGTAAAAAGAAAAAAATTTCAGGGAGAAGGGGTAGCACAGGGTTGACACATCAGATCAGGGTTCCGAAGCAATAAAGACGCGTTCACATGGAAAACCGTCCCATTTACGAGAATTGTTTCAAAAATTAATAACTTAAGAACCGTCTGTCAGAATAGGGGTTGGTAAAAAGAAAAAATGGGCAATTCAAAGGGACGAACAGGGCTGTAAAGTTGGATGTGAGTTTCAGTGAACGTAGGGTCCGTTCATATGAAAGAAACGCAAAACCAAGAATAAGGGCAAATGGTCAAGAAACAACCTCGAGGACAGGGTGAAATAGAATGAAAGGGTGGGGAAGGGACCCCATCAGGGTAAAAGAAAATCACGGCATAGATGCATGATTAGAACAAGATATATGCCTAGGGTATGTAACATGGACGCACAAGGATGCGTCCCCACACTTAAAACCTTAGCAAGAAGGGTAAATCCAACATCAAGAACCTAGTACCTCACATCAAATCAACTACAACGTCCCCACACTTAAGACATGACTGGTACTAAGAAACAAAAGGTGTTGTTGAGATATTGAGCTCCACTCGTGATATGCCAGGGTGACCGTTGTGCATTTATGTCACCGACTTGTCAATTGCAGATGCGGTTGGTACACCACCCATGAATAATAGCTAGATGACAGCTATCCTTATCGGGTTCTTCTATTTCTTTGTATGAGACTTATTTTTGGCTTACACAACTAAGAAGAGGAAAACTATTTTCAGCCTCCACCCTTGTGTGTATTCCCCCATTGTGCAAGCAAGAAAGCTACAAGTGAGACTCCTTCCTTCTCTCCCACAATCTTGACATGGTATCAGAGCCTTGTTCGTGGTAAGGAGCTCAAGAAAGCAAGCCAAGCTCGCGGTGTTCTGGTAATAGAAGCAGTGTTGCTTTCATTTTCTGTTTTGGGAGCAAATCTCTGCAGGTAGCACAGCCGGAAATTGCAAGAGTGCATTGTCTCAGGTTGAGACGCCCTTCGCTGTGAAGCAAGAGGGCAGTATATGCTACGGGAGAGAGCTTTAGCCCTTGGCAACCCTATTTTTTTTATTTGAGGCCATTTCGGGGCCTGTTTTGGAGGCGGAAGTTTTCTGCACGCACTCAGGAAAAGGCCCAGTTTTATGCTGTGCAGCCACTGTTCTACAGGTCGGTGAAAAGTTACTGTAGAAATTGCATCGTATGCCTGTGCGCAGAGACATTGGGAGTTACAGAATCATCCCTGTTGCCTGTTGATGCAAAATCGTCACTAGGAAGTGACTGTGTGGTTAAATACCACTTTCGTCAGTTTTGCAGATTTGCCCTTGTGAGGCTGAAGTTGTGTTCTTTGCAGTGACAGAATTTTTTGCAGTGTTCTGTAATGGCGTCTGATTCTCTTTCACAGATTGTCACTGAAAAGCTTGACAAGAACAACTTCCAAGCATGGAAGTTTAGAATGACGAATTTCCTTATGGGAAAAGGATATTGGGAATTTGTTGCAGGAAATGAAGAAGAACCAGTTCTTCTTGATGTTCCCAATCAACAGCAAATGCAGGCATTTCAAGCATGGCATGAGAGAGCCAGGAAAGTTATATTCAGGATGCAAGTACGCCAAATGAGGCATGGGATACTTTGTCAAAAATGTATAGCACAAATATGCAAGCCAGGAAAATGCAGCTCAAGCAAGAGTTGCATAATGTGCAAAGAGAAAGTATGAGCATCAATGACTACCACATGAAGGTGAAGAAGATTGCAGACGCACTTGCTTCCATTGGGTCGCCATCCTACGAAAGGGTGGTCTTGGTTAGCTGGAAACTTTTCTCAAATGATGAGATAATAAGACAATAAATATAGAATTTCGGGTTTATCATGTTTTAGGGGAAAGGAATGGGACTATGCCATATGGCAGAGTGGTTGGCCTTCGCATCCCTCTCATTTTCCATTCCCCATGAACCAAGTGCAGCATGAATCTGCTTCGACTCTGTGGTTCCTATGCAAAGTGGTACATCTGGATCTCGACGCTAGCTCCTTCCTAGAGACTTTGCTGATAGGAAAGGAACCCTGACCTCAGGTCAATCCCAAGTGGGAACGGCTGGACGCTTCCGCTCGGGGCAGATTTGGGAAGACCTAGATCGCAAACCCTATGTCATTCCCTGCGAGTGCCAGTGGAAGATGATGATTTAGTTTCTGTGACCTTGAATGGTCTAGGAAAGGATTATGCACAGTTTCGGACATCCATTTCAGTTCGTGAAAGATTTCCTGATTTTGAGGAGTTGATTGCTCTTCTAATTTCTGAGGAGCAGAGAAATGGTGGTGCATCTTCTTCAGGAGGAACTTCAAAAGAAGCTGTCTTCTACTCAAATGCTGGAAGAGGTAGAGGCAGAGGTAGAGGAGGCCGGATTGGAGGCCGTGGTAGAAATCAGAATATGCAGCAAACTCAAGAAAACTAGTCCTATGGAGGAGGACGTGGTAACTCTAGAGGCAGGGGGAGCCAAAGAGGTCGTGGTGGGTGGCAAAGAGGGCAAAATGCAAACAACAATGTTGAATGCTACTACTGTGGTAAAATGGGTCATATGGCTAAAGATTTCTATAAAAAGCAGAATGACATCATGAATGGAAAATTGCAACAAGGAAATTATACATCTTCTAGTAGACAGGGTGATGACAGAAATGAGCATTTGTTTATGGTGCAGCACATGAACAATTCTATGACAAGTGCAGAAGAATGCAACGATGTATGGTATGTTGACTCAGGTGCATCAAACCACATGACAGGTCATGCAAAATGGATGGAGGATACAAGGAAAATGGAAAAACCAGGATTTGTGGAGACTGGTGATGATACTGCCCATCCTATTGTGCAGATTGGAAAATTTCCCTTGTCTATGCAGGATGGGAAAAAGAAATACCTGTCCGATGTATTTCATGTCCCGAATATCACCAAGAATCTGGTTTCTGTTGGTCAAATGGTTGAGTAGGGCTTGCAGGTCAGATTTAATCCTCATGGATGCTTTGTTGAGGATATGAAAAATAAAGGTCGCTTGATAGCAAAAGGAAAGAAGAAGGGCAGAATGTTTACGTTAGATGCAGACATGTCTGAATTGAGTGCAGCAATGTTTGCACATGGGACCGGTGTAGTTGCAGATATTGATATCTGGCATAAACGCATTGGTCATGTTAATGTACAGCGACTTAAATCAATGCAGGCCCAAAATATTGTTGCAGGATTACCTAGATTCAAGGTTGCAGAAATGCATAAGGTATGTGAAGCCTATTAGTTTGGAAAACAAGCAAGGAAATCATTTCCTAGACATGTTCAAGAGAGTAAGAAGCCATTGGAATTAATCCACTCTGATGTGTGGACTACTAAAGCTGCATCTCTTGGAGGCTGTCATTATTTTGTCTCTTTTATTGATGACTATAGCAGAAAAATTTGGGTGTATTTTATGAAAAAGAAAAGTGAAGTTTTTGGGCATTTCAATACTCTTAAAGCTATGGTTGAAAAAGAAACACGCCTGCAAATAAAATGCCTAAGGTCAAATGGAGGGGGAGAGTACATCTCAAATGAGTTTGCAAGGTTCTTGCAGTAGCATGGCATAAAGCAGCAATATTCATGCAGTCATATCCCACAACAAAATGGAATTGCAGAAAGAAAAAACAGGCATATTGGAGAGGTATCTCGTGCCATGCTCAATGAAAAAGACCTGCCATATTGGGCTGAAGCAGTTGCTACAGTAGAATACATAATGAACAGGACTCCCACTGCAGCAATACATGGAATGACTCCAGAGGAGAGGTATACTGGTAGGAAACCAGATATTTCTCATTTGAAATTTTTTGGTTGCATTGCCTATGTACATGTGCCAGATGAGTTGAGATCCAAGTTGGATCCAAAAGCTGAGAAGTGCATCTTTATTGGTTACTCTCTGACAGCAAAAAGGGTATAGATGCTATAACCCTTCTACTCGTAAGTTTACAGTGAGCAGAGATGTTGTTTTTGATGAGATGAGTAGCTGGTATAAACCAGTAAATGTGATTGATGATGTAGATGCACAAAATGGTAATGCTGCACAGAATTCACAACGGTAGTCACAAAATATTAGTGGACCTGGAGCGTCCTCTAGCAGTGGTTCACATTCTTCGCCATGGACATGTAGATTGAGATCAGGAGAATCTTCTCAAAGCAATGTAGATAGTGGTATGTAGGTATCACAAAAAGGAAAAGAAAAGGTTGATCAGCCCATGTTTGATGTGAATGCAGGTCACTCTTATGTGAATGGTGAATCCAGTGGCTCAGAACAGAGCATTGATGATGAGTTGGGTATTCCTTCTATTGTTACACCTGGAGTAAGGAAGACCAGGGATGTTTTGAGAGCACCTGGGAGTGAACCTATTTTGCGCAGGTCTACGAGAGCTAGGTATCCTGTGGATAGGCTGAAATATGATGGATTTACAGCCATTCACTATGCATATATGGTCAAAGTGATACAGGAACCAGACCCACTTCTTTTGAGCAAGCCATGGGAAAAGAAAAATGGGAGAAAGCCATGGATGAAGAAATGGATGCCTTGGAAGCAAATGCTACATGGGAGTTAGTACCTTTGCCTAAAGGTAAGAATGCAATTGGCTGTAAGTGGGTTTATAAGGTGAAGCACAATGCAGATGGTTCTGTGAATAGATACAAGGCAAGATTAGTAGTCAAGGGGTATGCACAAACATATGCATTGATTATGAAGAAACATTCAGTCCAGTTGCAAGGATGGCAACCGTAAGAGCAATCATTGCTATGGCTGCATCAAAGGAATGGTCTTTACATCATATGGATGTAAAGAATGCCTTCTTGCATGGTGATTTGCAAGAAGAGGTATATATGGAGCAGCCACCAGGTTATGTGCATGATGTTCATCCTGAGTTTGTTTGCAGGTTGAAGAAAGCCTTGTATGGCTTGAAGTAAGCACCTAGAGCATGGTCTGACAAGATAGGACAGTATCTTGTCACTATTGGCTTTCAGATTTCCAAGGCAGATTTCTCACTTTATGTGAGAAAAACAGAGAAAGGTATTATGCTACTTGTCATTTATGTTGATGATTTGATTATGACAGGTGACAGTGATGAAGATATCCTTCATGTGAAAATGCTATTGAAGCAGAAGTTTGAGATGAAGGATTTGGGAGAGCTGCGTTATTTCTTGGGCATTGAGGTGATTAGATCACCAAGTGGGATATAGCTCTTGCAGAGGTAGTATGGATTGGACATGCTGTCCAAATATGGGATGACAGGCTGTAAGCATATTTTAGTTCCTTTGGAGCAGAATGTGAAGCTGAGCGCAGATGCAGGTGAGCTTCTGGAAGACCCTACTATGTACAGACGCATAGTAGGAAGTTTGATTTATATGACTATTACCAGGCCAGATTTGAGCTATGTTGTTGGATTGGTAAGTCAGTTTATGCAGGCTCCAAGGAAATCGCATTTGGATGCGGTTAGACGCATACTCATGTATGTGAAGTCCACATTGCAGTATGGACTATTTTATGAGACTGGGGTTCAGATACAGTTGCATGGATACATTGATGCTGATTGGGCTGGTAGTATTTCTGATAGACGATCTACCAGTGGGTATGTGTTCTCTTTTGGGAGTGTTGTAGTCACTTGGAGCAGCAAGAAACAGCCTATAGTTGCCTTGTCGAGCACAGAGACTGAGTACAGGGGTGCAGCAATGGCTGCATGTGAGGTAGCTTGGTTGCATAAGCTACTTTATGATATGCATCAGTCTACAGATGGGCCAGTTGTCATTTATTGTGACAACATGAGTAGTATACACTTGGCAAATAACCCAGTCTATCATGCTAGAACAAAGCACATTGAGGTGCATTATCACTATGTGCGGGAGAGGGTTTTACTAGGTCTTATTGATCTAGTTTATGTCAGCACAGAGGATCAGGTAGCTGACATATTCACGAAGGCATTGGGCGCAGAGAAGCTGCGCAAGTTCAGAGACCTGCTTGGTGTGCAGGAATTGGGATTGAGCTCGAGGGGGAGTGTTGAGATATCGAACTCCACTCGTGATATGCCAGGGTGACCGTTGTGCATTTATGTCACCGACTTGTCAGTTGCAGATGCGGTTGGTACACCGCCCATGAATAATAGCTAGATGACAGCTATCCTTATCTACTCTAGTTCGTGGCTCAGTTAGTATGCCACCTTAGTTATTTGAGTTTGTTTTGAGACCCATATATAGGGTTCTTCTATTTCTTTGTATGAGACTTCTTTTTGGCTTACACAACTAAGAAGAGGAAAACTGTTTTCAGCCTCCATCCTTGTGTGTATTCCCCCATTGTGCAAGCAAGAAAGCTACAAGTGAGACTCCTTCCTTCTCTCCCACAATCTTGACAGGTGTAGGGTTAGAAAAACTTGGCCCATATTACCGAGGAGGAATGTCGACTATCGAGGTTGCATCTGGTGTCGTTGTGTCGCCTGGAGGAGGTAACAAGGTGTTTTCATAGCACCCATTCTACGTCCTTTGTGGCAGGGACCACATAGCAGCACCCAGGGAGGAAGCTGGTTGAAGGAATCACAGGAAATTCATCGATGGCGAGGGATATTGCACTCAACTCACGATCACTCAAATGGATTGAAAGAGCAGTCACTCACCCCATGACTAACATCACTCGAGGAAATAATGATGAAAACCCAGAGCTCACACCCAGTTTAGAAATCGACAAAGGAATGGTGTGGAAAGTATGCAAGGGTGCACAATTGATGGTGCATCAGTGCATCCAACCCCGTCTGGCATAGGTGCAAGCAAGAAGGCTAGGGAGCCTTGTAGTGCAGTGTACAGAACAGAATGACGTGTCCTGTGCTAATGGCAGAAACCCAGCCCGTGGGTGCATAGGGAAATGGGAACGTACCTGACTCCAATAGTCATAATGTCCCTCAATCCTCACCTCTCGATAAGTGATTGAAGAAACATCAGTCACACTCAGCCCACCCTCTATCTCAAGCTCTATTGATAGATATAGAGGGCAACCCATTCCTGAAACCCATTGATGTGATCCTCACAGTCACTTGTGCAGAGGTTGTATGTCTTGTGCGCAATTGATGGTGCAATTGTGCATCCCACCCTATGCTGGCATACAAAGCAAGAAGGAAGGCCAGGGAGCCTTGTAGTGCAATGCATAAAAACAGCTCGTGCTTTGTGCATTGAGAGGCCCATCCTGTGCATGCGACACTCTGTTCACACATCTCACCTCTCATTTGATTTAAAGGGAAAAACTGGTCACTCCCCCCACCCTCTATCTCACACTCTGATAGATACAGAGGGTAGCCCATACTCACATCCCCATCCTGTTAGGATGAAAGCTCACATCACTCAAGGGGTTGGTGATGAAGATCATGTTGGCTGTTATTAGCATGAGGATCTTGAAGCCGAGACGTACATAGGGAGGCAGCCTACAAGTCTCGTACTTCAATCTGTTAAGAAGGGTAGACGGACTGATATTACAGAGAGAGCGCACCAAGGGAGGTGGCTTCAAACTACTTGCTGAAGAGGTTCTACTGGTGAGTTAGCTATCTTGACTGCAGGGTGTTACCACCTTTTCCATAGTCAGCTTCTCGCCCAAGGGTGTTTCCACCTTTTCTTGGAACGAGGTCTGTTACTACAGGGAATTTCTTCCTTTTCTCCCATAACAGTTTCGTTTATTTTTGTTGTTTTTTTTATTTTTCCTTTTTTTTTTTTTCATTAAGAAAGAGAATGGTAGAAATACCATGTGTCAGGACCAACCTCACCACCATTGTTGGATCATACTAGAAGAGAACAATGTCGGGTTGAGATGTTTCTGCGAGGGGGTAGTAGAATGAGACCACCTCATGAGGAGAATCATAATGGCTACCAGAAGCACGACAAGAAGGGCAGTGCGACGCCCAAAAGGAAAGGGGTAGGTTGACTGTGATTGTCAAGATCCCCAGGGAGGGACTTCTTCAGGCGATAGCCATTGATGAGGAAAGGATCATCAGAGGCATCAACGGGCTGCACCTGAAGAGAGGCGTTAGGATTAATAGCCAGTACCTTGTACGGGCCCATCCACCATTGTTGGAGCTTGCCAAATCTCGAATCATAGGCTAGAACAAGATTGCCTTCTTTGAACTCCTTGTGCTTGATGAAACTGTCATGATAGGCCTTGTGTCACACTTGAGTAGTTTCCATGCACTATAGAGCCATCCGTCGTATCTCTTCCAAGCATTCCAAGTGCAGGAGACAGTGTTGAAGTGGCTCACTATCTCCCAAGCGTTCTTTAACTGCCACTCACAAAGATGGCAATTCCAGTTCAACAGGAAAGACGGCTTCTGTACCATACACTAGCTAGAAATGGGTCTGTCCTATAGCTGCCTTATGGGAAGTTCTGTACGCCCAGAGGGCCTCTGTAAGTCAATCGTCCTAGTCGCAACGATGTGTGGCAATCGTTCTTGTTAGAATCGAGAAAAGGATGCGATTGGTGACTTCAACTTGGCCGTTGTCTCTAGGGTAATAGGGAGTGGACTTGCAATGGCGGATCTTATATAGCTCCGTCAACTCCTCCATGATTTTGTTAAGGAAATGAGTATCTCTATCACTTACCAACTCGAGGGGACTGCCAAAATGGGTGATAATATTTTCGTATATGAACAGGGCTACACTGTTACCATCATTCCGTTTCAGAGCTTTAGCTTCACACCACTTTGTGACATAATCCGTACATACTAAGATGTATCTGTTCTGCCTCTGTCTGGTGGGTGGATCAATGGGACCCACAAAATCAATCCCCCATTCTCGAACGGCTTTAGGGGAAGAATGGGTTGCAATGGCATGGCACTTGTTTTGGTGGATTTCCCCATTCACTGACAAGCATCACATCTTTTACAGTAATCATATGCATCCTTGTGGAGGGTCGGCCACCATTATCCTACTAACAGAGCCTTCCTAGCCGTCGCTTCTCCTGCAAAGTGTCCACCACATGGTTCGTCATGGCATGCTTTCAATACTATGCCAATTTCATCCCATGCAACACATCTTCGCAATACTTCGTCTTTGCCTCTCTTGTACAGTGCACCGCCTACTAGCAAGGTGTAGGGGGTTGATTCTAATAGAAGCTTCTTCTTCTCACGGCTTGAGATGCCGGGAGGATACTGTTGAGTTTCTAGGAGATTGGCTATGTCTGCATACCAAGGAGTAATTGTTTCGACTAGAAACAAAGAAGCATCAGGAAGGTCTAGATCATCATGTTCCTCTTCTTTTGTTTGAGGGATCCGTGATAGATGATCGGCTAGGACATGGGAACGGCCAGGCTTAGTTACCACTTCGAAGTCAAAATCTTGAAATAGGAGCAACCATCTTATCAGTCGTCCTTTAACATCTGCTTTGTTCATTAGGAAGGGCAGGGCTTCATGATCCACATAGAACTTAAAACGTGCTGACAATAAATAGTGTCGAAACTTCTCTAGTGCAAACACCATTGCCAAGCACTCAAGCTCTGTCACTGTATAGTTCCGTTCCCTATCATTGACCTTTCGGCTTGCATAATATATCGGTTGATCTAATTTAGAGGGGCCCTTTTGACATAGGACAGCACCTAGCCCTTCAACTAATGCATCAGTGTGCACATGGAACTCCTTCATCCAATCAGGAGACTGTAAAATAGGTGCTTGGATCAAGCACAGTTTTAGGGTATTAAAGGCATCTTCATAGTCATTCGTCCAAAGGAAATCAGCTTCTTTCCTTAGGAGCTTGTGCAGAGGGGCTGCCTTGGTTGCAAAATGTGCAATAAATCTTCTGTAGTAGCCCACATGTCCAAGAAATCCTCTTAATTGCTTGAGGTTTTTTGGTGCTATTAAGGCGGCAATCTTTTCAATCTTTGTTAGGTTTGTTGCAATCCCTTGTGTAGAGACAATATGGCCCAACAGAATTCCTGAGGAGATGCCAAAGACACATTTGTCGGATTTGATAGAAATCCCATACTCTCGGCATCTGTCAAAACATTGCTCTAGGTGTCCCCAGTGCTCTCGGATCAAACTATAGACACAAAAGTCATCAAGATATACCTCAATGAAATCATGTAGATGATTCTGGAAGGCAGCCATCATTACTCGTTGGAAGGTAGCAGGAGCATTACAGATCCCAAATGGCATGCCTCTATAGGCATAAGTCCCCCATTTTGTGGTGAAGCTTGTTTTAGATTGGTCCTCTTCTACAATCTGGTCTTGGTTATATCCGATGAATCCATCCAAGAGGGAATAAAGCTCATGGCCTGCCACTGTGTCCAACAGTTGGTTTGTAAAAGGGATAGGGAAATGATCCTTCTTTGTCTTCCAATTGAGCTTTCAAAAATCGACACATATTCGAAGTTTCTCGTTCTTCTTAGGTACTACCACAATGGGCGAAACCCATTCACTGTTAGCCACGGGATAAATGAACTCTACTTCAAGAAGTTTCAATAATTCGGCCTTCACTAGAGCAGAGTAATTAGGATTCATACGCCTTTGTCTTTGCCTTATAGATTTGGCATCGGGCTCTAGGTCAATGTGATGTCGGCATACTGTGGGATCAATCCCCTTTAGATCTTTATATGACCAAGCAAACACATCTAAGTTCTCCTTGAGTAAGTCTCGCAAGACCACTAGTTTTTCTTCTGGAAGATTGAGACCCACTTTCGGGTGATGTTCAGTACTATCAGTATCCAAGAATGTTACTTGCCTTTCACCTTTCACTTCGTAGAGAGTAGTATCCTCGTCTAATGTTCCGCTAGAACCAGTGTCCTCCTTCTGGAACAGATGACTCGTTTGTCTATTTAGGTTACTGGAAGGGTATTAGAGCTTTGTTTTCTTCTATGTGAGTAGTGATTTCTTCAAGAATCAAGGATTCATCTTCCGAGGATGCGTCCATGAATGTCACATAGCATGGACCTGCTAGAGGCCAGGGCTCTGAGAGCTTTGGCTTCTGTTGGCAGGGGGCATCATCATCATCTTTTCTTTGGACTGAACAGTCAGAGTGACTGGAGCCACTGGTGAACTTAATTTTTATGCCTTTAATCCATTGCTTATACAGATTTTGCATACTTTGTGGTCCATTGATCAACCCAAATGGAACCATAGTCATTCCATCCAGCACTTTGAGATCTTCGGTCTCTGAGGTTTCTGTAGGGACATCAACAAGATCATCCTCTATCAGAGGGAATTCTTCATCTACACTTTCATAACTTACTTCATTTTCTTCCTCATCATTTTCATCCTCTTTCTCTTTAGGCTCTATCTCTGCTTCTGTAGAGGCTCTGTAGGAAAAGAACAGATATTCTGCCTCTACTTCTGCTTCTGTCACACCTTCTGACTTTGCTTCTGCCTCTAACTCTTACCCTGTTACTATCTGTGTAACTGTCTCTATATCCACTCTATCTCTATTCTGTAGCCGCTCTGTATCTGCTCTGCCTCTGTACTGTCTCTGCTCTGTAACTGTAATGTCTCTGCTCTGTCTCTACGAGACTGTCATGTAACAGGAAAAACAGTACATCCATGCTTTGTCAATTATGACTTCAATGGATGTGGATCCATTGTCTTTTTGTGATCCATAAAGCTTCAACACCGCTTTGTTGGGTCCTCTGCCTAGGGTTAGGGTTCCTTTGAACCAGTCCATCCTAGCTCTTGCTTCAAAAAGCTTAGGTCTTCTCAACAACAGAGGGTATGAAGTCCCATAAGAATTTGGTTTGACCACCAGATATGTCAGCCAATAATCTCTTCTTGCAAAGGTTGTTTTTACATATGGGAGGATGCCCAACGGTTTGACTCTGCTTTGGTCTGCCAATCTGATAAGCCACTATGTAGATTGAATTCCTTGCAACCCTAAGTCCTTCATTATCACATCCGTCATTATGTTTATTGATGAGCCTCCATCAATCAATGCATCTAAAATGAAACATCCTTCTATCCATACACTAATCTCTGGGGTTCCAGGATCTAGGAAGGCATTGGCCACATCTACTTTCTTTACAGGCTCCAGGGCCTTATTGGTCTTGATCGCTGTTGAAGGAGCAATCATTAGTCCACTCCTTCTTATCAAGATGCTTTTGAATTTCTTTTGGCAGCTCGGAGATAGCATTAGCAACTATCGGAATGTTAAGTTTGGTTTAAAAGTGTCTAGGTATTTGACCAAGTCATAATCTTTGATAGGATCCACAGGCTTCTCCAGCCTACTAGGAATGGGGCTACACCCATTTTTATCTTTCCTTTTTCTGCTAACAATTGCTGCATTGGCACTTCTTCTATTTTTGGAGGTGCTTCTGTATCTTCTATCTCCTGGGCCTCTGGTCTTGTCTCTGGGACTATCTCTGTAGCTCTCTGTGGCGCTACAATGATCTGTACTGTACTGTTCTGTTCTGTATTACTCTGTCCCTCTATAGGTAGGTTGAACTTCACAGTCTTAGCAGGAGAGTTATTTTCCTTCTAAACCATTGGTTCCTTCTTCTTGGTGCGCATAACAGCGACAACTTCCAACTCGACCAAATTGGAAGCAAGCTCTTGTACCTTCTGTTGGCTATCAGTGCCATTGGCCTTTACAGGGGCTGGACTTGGACAGTCCTTTGCAGTGTGGCCTTCACCTTTACATCGACTGCATAAGGGCTTGTAATCCACAGATCATCTAGGGTTTGGACAATTTGGGGAAATATGTCCCTTTTCTCCACACTTGTAACATTCCACCTCTGATCTTTGACTACCGCCAGACTGTTGTCCTCTGTAACTTTGAGAGGGGAACCTCCTTGGACCAAAATTGGGACAAAATTCCCTAGGCTTTGGTCCAATATCCTGTGTTGTCATTTTGGATTCTAGCAAGTTAAATCTTGCATTTTCATCCTTATGTCTTTGTTCATGCATCTCTTTCAGAGAGCAAATATCCTTTGTATGGTTCTTTCGCAAACAATAGAAATAGAAGGCTCCAGGAATGGTTGGTTTTCGGATACATTCAGTGGCTAAATGTCCCTCTTGATGACACTTTCCGCACCATGTATTAGAGCGCATCACATCTCTTCCAACTCCCACAGGAGTGGATATATTAGTGGTATTCACCTTCAGCGTCTCTAACTGCTCTGTAATCACATCCAAAAGCTCTTTCTTAATACTTGCAACTGAACTGGATAAATAGTCCTTCAAATTTTCACCTCTTGAAGTACTTGTAGTGGGATTTTGGGAAGCGTCTGTAATTATTGCATACACTGGTTGGGTCGATCCAGAAGGTCCTCTATTCTGGTTCTGATTCAGAGCTCCTGCTAAGACTTGGGGTTGTTGATTCCAGTTGGTAGGATTCCATTATTGTTGAGTCGCCATTGGAGGAACTGTTTGAGGCCACTGTTGCTGTGGTTGAACCCTCATTTGAGGCACTGTCGTCTGCGGTGACCACACTGGATTAGGTATATTATACTGCGGCACTGTTTGCATCTGGGGATAGGGGTAGGGAACTGTCCCTAGGACTGCATTTGATGGGTATACCATTCCTGGCATGGGAGGAGGTAAAATTCCTCTTTCTGGGATCATTGACAGCCTTGCGTCAACTTCGACATACAATCTTGCACCTTCCACTGCAGCTTGCAAATTGACTGGTCTTCTCAATTCCACAAACTTGCGAACTTCTGGTTGTAAGCCTCTGAGAAACACTCATTTCTGAATTCCTTCATCCAAATGATGGTTAGTCCATCTCTTCAAGATGGATACCATTCACGAGACATAAGCTTCTACTCTTTCTCCAAAGGATTGACTTAGGTTCATGAACTCCTCTCGCATCCACTCTTCAAAACCTTCACGCCTGAATATAGTGAGGAAGGCCAACTTCAAGTCGTCCCATGTGCCAAAAGTTCATGTTGCTTATCTCTCATACCACTGAAACGCCGCACCCTTGAAAGTGGCGGGGAAGATTGCTAACCAATGCTCAGGGGTTCTGGCATTGTTAGCCACACATGCTACCATAAACTCTGCTACATGAAGATCAAGGTCTTCATTGTACTCTCCCTTAAAAACTGGCAATGGGACTACATTTGTTGGCCTGTCATCAATATTTCTAGGACGAATTTGACTAGGAAGGGGACCTCTAGTTGCCATGGGGGCTTCTGTAAAGAGTGCTTTTAGGGCGTCAAATGAGGCTTCTGTTGCAAGCTCGTTCTCAGCTTTGATTTTTGCCTTCTCTCTTCTCACGTATCTCTAGACTCGTTCTAACGCTTGCCTCTTTATTGCATCATTCATCAGGGGGTTGGCTCCAACTAGTTGGTTTGGACTCAACAGTATAGTATCAGAGAGGACTTCAATCTCTGATGGATTCTCTGGCCAACATATCTTCTACTTTCTTCTTTTCAACATCTCTGAATTCAGCTTTCAAACCACTACAGAGGGGAAGATATTATGTTTTGAAAGTATCAAAATTCATTCTTCTTAGAATCGTTGTTGTGTCATTATAATAATGCCAGCTTCTGAGGGTTTCAATAGTGTATGTTGTGAAAAACACTATGTCTACCAACTTCCAGTGGGTTGCTAATTGAACAAATAGAAGATTGTCAGTGCACCAAGCATCCCACGTATCTTGTTGTTGAGCATCCACGAACAAATTCCAACTCTTTTCCTTCTTGTTTTCATGAACCTCTACAGACCAAGACTCTTGAAGCTTCTTCACAATTTCCCACTTGATGATGTCTAGAAACTTCTCAATGAATGCCAAATCTTCCATGGATGGTCATTCTCTCTTTTTCTGCTCTTCAGCTTGTTCCCAAACAGTTTGCCACCAAGATGCAAGTTTTTGCTGCTTCAAACGGAAGAGGAAACAATCCACCACATAGAGCATGCATTATGATGGTGATATGTTTCCACCATTGTGGGATGAACTTCTTATGGAAAGTGGCTTTGATTATGAGAAATTACAACTCTTCATTGGAAGAAGGAACTTTACAAACATCCATTTAATTCCCCTCTTCTGCCATTTCCTTCATTTTCAGCCTCTGCTTGTTGATGGCAAGGTTCCTTGGCTACGCACCAAAAACATGGAGCCCCAAGAGGAACACCAAGGAAAAGGGAATTCTCTTGCAAGAAAGTCTATCTTGTAACACCAACAAGCTTTTATTTCATTCTTTTGATTATCAAAACAAAGAAAACAACAAATCTTCAAGCATCATCATAGTAGATATCTTCCACGGATTTGATAGAATCAACCATAATCTTCAACATCTTCATAGAGTCCACCAATATAAAAAATAACACAAAGGAATACACCATTTATGAATGAAAATCAATCACATAATATTCATCTTCAATTTCTTCATAGTTCTCTCTCTCAATCTCTCATATACAATTACACTATTTTGATAGAATTGACTATCTCTGGCTCTCTCCCTCTCTCTCTCTCAATAGTACATCATATCCTCACTAAAATACTCTCATAATAACTCTCAATAATCCTTCTTAGGTCGTGGATGTATCTCCCAAGAGGTATGTCTGATATGAAGAGTCACCGAAGCCACTACAATGTCTTTTCACAGCTCACTACTGACACTGTCACTTAGTCTTCTCTTCAGTCTTCAGCAGCTGCTTCTTTCATTTGTTTTAGCTCTTTTGAACTTAGATTCATCCTTTTCAAAGGTTAGAAAACTTTCCCAAATTCACACATACATTCTACAGAACACTTACAAAAGGTCTACAGAACAATTACAGTACAGTATTAGAGCAGCTACAGTGCAGAGACAGAGCAGAGACAAAGGCTCAACAGAAGGTCTATAGAGGGTTACAGAAGGTCATCAGAACCTCATTACTCATACTCAAACCATTCCAAACTATTAAAAACTATTCAATAGGCTTCCAAAAGATCTCAATCTTCATCAATCATCAATTCATGCTTCATACAGAAGACAATCAGAACAAAACCGAAGCTATACAGAAGGTATACATAACCAATCAGAACCTCAACAGAACATCATAGAGCTTCATATCTCCACTGAGAATCATAATGAACTTCCAAAACATAATCAATATCATCCAAAACACTCTCAAATACTTCCATTAACAACCATACATCACTCTAAATCCATAAAACATCAATCATTCAGACCTCAAAAACAACAAAAATCAGTCAAAAATTTAGTCTCTTTCCACTCTCAACATCGACCCTTTACTCTAGACTGCGAAGCGCAGCCAGAGTACAATCCCAATTTCTATACTTGGCTCCTATGTAGGTAAATTCTAGGAAGGATGCCCTTGACCTCCTAACTTTCAATCCTAGGAAGGATCCTTCTCGAGCTAGAAGGGGAGGGGGGTAAGGTGAATCAAATCAAAACCAAGGAAAATCAAGCAAACGTATAAACATGTAAAAAAACGAGTGAGGAACGAAAGATGTCACAGTAAGACTGTGCCCACCGATTCCTATTCACGGAGGAGGAAAGGATGCGATACCGCATGACCCTAGAAAACCGCGCCTACAACCAGCTCAAATTTCGAACCATCCATAACATAAAGGATGTGGTGGCCAAGGAGGAAACAACCAAGAGAGTTGTTGAGCAGTGCAGCCTCACGGAGTATCTTGAGAAGTTTGCACATGAGCCTGACCACATGAAGTGCATGGAGTTCCTCATGATGTACAACCCAGACCAGGAGTGCAGCATCGTGATGGTGGGAAGGGGAGACAAGGCCAAGCAAGTGCAGGTACACTTAAACCTAGCCTTGGTGGAGAAGGCATTGGGGTTGGAGTCAAAGGTAGAGAAAAAACATAAGAGAGATGTTTTTGCCATTCTTAAGACGAAGAAGGAAGAAGTGCTGACCAATGACGGCATCAGCATCCAAGACATTCCTAACCCTGGAAGCTCGTCTACAAGCAAAACTAGTGCATGCGCTCTTCTTCAGCCAGCGCTACAACTCCTTGATGCATCGAATCAGCATGCCTATGCTAGAGAATGTTGCAACTCGTACCTTTGAGGAAGTCGATTGGAATGGCTATGTACGTAAGACCATTGACCAGGCGGCAAAAGTGCTAGCTTTGGGCAATAAACCAGCAACAAGTGGGGATTCCCCAGTGTCCAAGACCACATAAAGAAAAAAGGCCTCATCCAAAGCCTCAGTCTCATTGGTTAAGGAAGCATTTTGACTATCCTCATTCAGGAGGGGGTAAAATAGGCTCAGGATGCAGAGGAAGGAGAAGGAGAAACACCCGAGAGATCGCCCCCTCACCAGGACAAAGAGTTATCCAGTGACAGAATTGAGAGTGAAGAAGAAGAGGAAGAACAGAAGGAATAGAGGAGGAAGAAGACCGCAAAGAAACCTATTAAAAGGACAACACAAAAGAAGAAGTAGGACGAAGGCCGGGAAAAAGAAAAAGAGGATTTAGAGAGAGCAAAGAGGGAATCCCTCAAGGAGGGCGAAGAGAGAGAGAAGAAGAAAAAACAAGAAGCAAATAGATTAGAAGAAGAGTCTAGGAAAACAGAGATAGAAAGGGAGAGAAGAGCTACTGAAGAAGAGGAGGAGCTAAGACGGAAGGAGGAGGAAGACTTGGCCAAAGCCACATGCCGGTCAATCGAATAACAAAACAAGGCAAACGACCTAGGGACTATGAGCCCACCCAGAGAGGAGGGGCCCGGTTCCAGCACACAAGTGCCAGAAATTGTACAAGGCTCCCATTCACCCTATTCCGACCCTGCTGGTGTCTCCCACCGAAGCAAAAACCCTCACTCCAAGCATCCCCACTAGTGCCAATGTCTCAAACTTCGTGACATTGATGCAGTACTTTATTAGCAAAGAACTGGCCCAAGGGAAGAGCACCAAGACCATAGCCACAGGGCAGAAAAGGCCAGTCACGGCGGACGATGAGTCAAGGCAGGATCCGAAGCGCCAGAAAGTGGAGGCCTCGACCACTCCCATCCACACTACAATGATGCCACCAACTAATTATGACGAGTGCGTCGCCGAGCTGCTCTCACAATTGGAGAAGGCTAAGGAGGAGAGGAAGATAGTTGTGGCTGATTTGGCGGCAGAAAAGGAGTCGGTGGTTGCATTTCAGCTCGAAAAGACCCGAGTAATAGCCATGCAGCAAAGGGAGATCTCTGATCTCAAACAAGAGTTGAAGGCTAGGGATGACAGGGAAGATGGCTGGGGGCAGCAGCAGCGCTGGAGAATGAAACACAGGAACTCATGAAGATGCAAAGAGAATACAAGGTCCTAATCGTGGAACTTGAAGATTTGACTGCAAAAACCGATCATATCAAAAAGCTTATGGTCGAGTTTACCACTAGGGACGAGGAAAGAAAGTAGGAGTTAGAGCTGCAGCAGAAAGAGATCGAAACCATGACCGACAAGCTGGACCAAGGAAAGAAAGAACATGAAACCATGAGCAAAGAGCTAAAGGACCACGAGTAGAAACTCATGTCCTTGGTCCAGAGGCAGGGTGAAAGCATGGAAGAGATGAAGAAGTGAGCCGAGGAATGGGCCGGGCAAATTGAAAGAAGGGTGAAGACACTGGTGCGACGCTTGGCTCTGGTGGTAGAGAAAGAGAAGATCCTTATAGAGAGCAAAGCAGAAGCCGCCCATGTAGCCTTTAATACCAAGCAAGGGCCTTCCTAGATACACTGATGGACACCACCCGCCCTGAAGAAGGAGAGTCATTGGAAGTGGTTAAGAAGAAACTCAGTATCGCACACAGAGCTTTGCACGTAGGGCTACACATGCCACCCTAATCTGCGGAGGTTAAGTTGAGCCTGGATGATCAACGAAAGTACCTGTTACTGGCCAGCCTAACCCCCTAGGAAATTGATGCAATAGGGTTTGAAGAGGAAACACAACAAGGAGACTGACAGGGGGATGAAGTTGAACTTCAATTTGATATGGGAAGGTTTAGAGAAGAGGTGATCTCACAACCCCCCTCACCGCATTCCCAAGAGCAAAAACTAGTCGACATATCTACAGAAAGACAAGCTGCGCTCAAGGAAAGAAGAAAAAATTTAGTAGAAGAAACCAGAAAGCAGCTAAGGGCCAAACCAGTCGATGGCTATGTAGCCATCCGCGCCGTCCCACCATTCCCTGAGCACATTCCCGCAGGATTCCACGCAGAACTGGTAGTTTGGGAGCGACAGAAAAGAGAAAAAGAGCCATTCACTTTCAGCTTTCTCATGCCCAACAGCCTGCGGAGGGTCTTACACCTCAAGGTGATGGAGGAGGTGATTGGGATTGGTAGCCGACTAGGACAGAAGTGGCGGGAAGAAAGAGAGAAGAACCCCACCCTTTGGGGAATTGAAGAAGTCAAGTTCTGGCAAAATAAAGTGTTTGAAGTGTCACATTCTGTGCGAGGTTATAAATGCTAGCCCCTATGGAGGAGGCGAGTGTGCAACATCAGCATGCTCACCTGGATGGATTTTTGCAATACATTGCCCTATGAGAGGAACAACCCCACGTTTTTATGGCTTAACCTCATAGGGTAGGAGTGGATTTTGCTGCCCCCCTCCACGGGCGATATGATTTTCCTATTATCTACAACTCTAATGTTATTTCTTTTAAATACACCCTCATCTTTAACTCGAAAATCTTGGATGACTCCATGACTCTCTTCCTTGTCGACTTCTCCTCTTGCCCTGATCCAACTTTCATAACTATATGTAATTATCTTAGGCTTCTTAAAGTATTACTTAAGCAAGACCTAACTCCACAAGAACGTGGCTTGCCTCCCCTCTTCTTTGATCCTAACGCCATCGACAGGTGTGCCATGGCACGCCTGATGATGAGGGCTAGCCTCCTCTCTTCTTTTTGCCTAGCTCTCCTAGAAGACATGACTGACAGCCAGTTCACCAGATGTAATCATCTCTTCCTCTCCACCACTTCACTCCACGTTCACATGAATCTTAAAGGATACATGCAGAAATGGAAATTTTTGAGCAAATCCATCTGACCTCCTTCTCCACCTAATTGAGACGATGAGAATTAGGCACTGGCTATCATCCTACTAGTGTAATACTTATATAAGAAGAAGAAGAAGAAGAAGAAGAAGCAAAAGAAAGAAAAGAGAAGCATGAAAGGAAAAGCAAGAGGAACATCACTCAAGGACATAGAAAAATGACTCACTTGAAGAAGCACTTAGCACCACATAAAATGCGCTCACTCCACCTAGGGGTCCTCAAGTTAGGCATGTTCATGTCCTCCATGCTCTCCCCTTGCTTCAGGGTCAATATCATGAGCCTTTGCTCTTGATCTTCCAATTCCCTGATCAGTCTCTCCTGTTCTTCTCTTTTAGAGTTCAACTGACCGGTTAGGCGCTCAATCTCTTCTTGTTGCTCCTCCATGTCATGCTTTCTTTTCTCATCCCTAGCGTTGAGCTTTGCCATGAGCTCTTGAACTTTAGCAGTTTTTGTAATGAGCTCCTGGTATTGCATTATCAAGAGCTTATGTTCTCTTTGCATCTTTACCAACTCCTGTATTTTATTCCCAAGCTGCTGCCTCCAGTGCTCCTCTTTGTCATCCTTAGCCTTTATTTCCTGCTTGAGATCTGTGATCTCCCTTTGTTGCATGGCTATGATCCTTGTTTTGTCAAGCTGGAAGGTGGCTATTGATTCCTTGTCAGCTGCCAACTCAGCCACCGCTACCTTTCGCTCCTCCTTAGCTCTCTCCAACTGCGAGAGTAGCTCGGCGATGTATTCATCCTAATTAGCTGACAGTGTCATCGTTGTTCGGATGGGTGTTGTTGAGGCCTCCACCTTTTGTCATTTAGGATCTTGCCTAGACTCTGCATCTGTGGCCGACTGCTTTTGCCTTGTAGCCGTAGTTTCAATGGTCGTCCCCTGGGATATCTCCTTGTTAATGAAATACTGCATCCATGCCACAAGATTTGATACGTCTGTATTGGTGGGGATGCTGGGAGTGATGGTGTTGGCTGGGTGGGAGGCACCAATAGAGTAGGAATTGGGTGGATTGGGGCCTTGCCCTTATCCTCAGTGATGGCAAGCGGCACAATCTCCGGCACCTGTGTGCTTGACCAAGTCTTCTCTATGTGGACTCAAACTCCCTAGTTCATCAGCTCTGCATTGCTGTTCTATGGACCGGCGTGTAGCTTCAGCCATGTCCTCTTCCTCCTTCCTTCTTGGTTCTTCCTCTTCTTCATTAGCCTTTCTTCGCCTTTCCTCTTCTGCTTTTCTATGCTCTTCCTTCTTTTTCTCTTTTTCTTCATTTTCCTTTCTTTTTCTCTCCTTTGCCTCCTGCTTCGATGCCTTCTTAGCCTTCTGTAATTGCTCTCTTTCCTTTTGTTCTTCGTGTTTTTTCTTCTTCTCCCTCTCCTTGGCCTCCCTAAGAGACTCTCTCTTGGCCTTCTCTAATTCTGCTTTCTCTTTCCTGTGGCCCTTGTCATCCTTTTTATTTTTATTTTGTGCTGCCCTCTTCTCGGTCTCCTTGGCCTACTTTTTTCTTTTATGTTCCTCCCCTTCTTCCTCGGTCTCAGTCCTACTGGATCTCTCCTGGTGTTAATGAGGAGGTGATCTGTCGGGTGTTTCCCCCTCCCCCTCTTCTGCTTGTTGTGCCTCCTTCACGGCCTCTTGGATAAGTGCCAATAAGACACCTCCATACCCAATGTAAGAGGCCTTGGATGAAGCTTTCTTCCTGTCTGTAGCCTTGGAGGTTGGAGACCCTCCACTTGCTGGCACACTTCCTAAGGCCAATGCTCTAGCTACCTAGTCGATAGTCTTTCGTACATACCCGTTCGAGTCAACTTCGTCCAGAGTGTGGGCCGCTATGTTCTCCAACACAAGCACGCTGATTCGATGTATTACGGAGTTGTAGCACTGGCTGGAGAAGAGGACATGTACTAGCTTTACTTGCACCCTAGCTTCTGCTTTGAGGATGTCTAGGATGCTGATGCTGTCATTGGTGAGTACCTCGTTTTTTCATTTTTAGCATCGCATAAACATCCCTCTTCTGTTTTCTCTCCTTCTTTGGCTCCAACCCCAACGCCTTCTCTACCAAGGCTGGGTCTAGATGGACATGCACCTACTTGGCACCTTCTCCTCTACCCACCGTCATTGTGCCGCATTCTTGGTCTGGGTCGTATGATCTGAGGAACTCTACACACTTCACGTGGTCCGGATCTTGTGAGAATTTTTCAAGGTACCTATTGAGGTTACATTGCTCGATCACCCTCCTAGCTGCTTCCTCCCTAGCCACCACAACTTCTATGTTGTGGATAGTTCGAAACTTAAGCTGGTCGAAGGCATGGTTTTCTAGGTGGATGCGATATTGCTCTCTTTCCTCGTCTGTGAATGGAAGTCGGTGGGCGCGGTCTTGCTGCAACATCTTTTGTTCCTGTCATAAACTGTAATTTTCATTAGTGCTTGCGACATGATAATTTGCTGAAAAAGAAAAACTCTATGCTTTTGAATGACTTCATTAAGATCCAATGTATATTCTCCTTTTCAAACTTTGACTTTTTGCCCTTTACTTCAAAATTTCCATGCCCTTTTCCTACCCCATCCGTTTTTCATAATATATGTCTATGTGTTTCATTGACTTTGATTTGATTTACTGATTCTGATTTAATTCACCTTACCCCCTCCCCTTCCACCTTGAGAAGAATCCTTCCTAGGATTCAGGGTCAGACGAGTAAGGGCTTTCGGCATGGAGGTGTAGGGGTTACTTGTGAAGGAGCCAAGTATAGAAATGGGGACTGTATTCCAATTGAGCTTCGTGGTCCAGATCACAGGGCTTAATCCCCACTTGGGTGATGTATGTGAGAACATCTGTTAGGAAGTCACAAGAGTTGACTCGACTAGCAATGTGTAACTCTTCCTTGGTCAACAAGCGGTCGAGGTAGGGGTGCCCTTTGATGTGTTCTTCTATAGGATGGCCCCGAAGAGTGGTTAACACTTGATATGAGGTTGGCGCGACATATGTAGAGTCGTACTCTGTTGTTTTGATAGTGCGGCGCTGCTCAGCGTTGGTCATTATTCGGCATCCTTCAACTTCCCATTGCAACCTAAGAGCGTACCAATGCCTTAAGAACTGGGATTCCATCTCAGCAAGTCTTGACAGCTCTACCACTTCTTGGTTAGTGATGGTAGAAGTGGTTCGCTGATCATACGATGTGATGAGGCGTTGTTTGATTGCTTGCTCTTTGGAGATCTCAGTGCTGAGCAATTTAGCAGCAGATGTAGTGGCTTTTGTAAATGCGAATTCAAACGTTTCCCAAGAACAAGGCATCGTTTGAACTTTGATTGCGAAGGATTTGTCCAATAGGCCTAAGTCTAGGCGATCGTAGCTCAAAGCTAGCAACACAAAAGTGGCGTCCAATCGCTTAATGCAATCCACCACGTCATCCCCTATTTCTTCAGCTAAATCAGCTGCTAGTGTGAGAAAGAATTTCCTCTCGTAGGAGGGCCTAAGGCTTGCGGGTGGTTGGGGTTTGGTAGGACTTGAGCCTTTGGCAACGAAAAGTTGCGGTGGTGAGTGCTCTTGAGCTTGCGATTGGGTCACTGGGACTATGGCTGGGTTAGCTGCAGCCTTGAGTGACGGCCTACTGCTTTTAGGATGGATTTGGGAAGTCGGATTGACTCTGGCGGTTGAATCTTGTGACGGTGGTTGTCGCGTGGGTCGCTAGGCTTGGGCGACTCTCTTGGGTTCACTCGTGGATGAACTTGATGGTTGCAGGTCAGGGGAGCTCTGTGGCTTGTGGTTTTGAGGTTTTATGGTTTTTAGGATGATCAAGCTTGAGGCTGGCGAACGAGTGGTGCCTTTGGCCGTGTGGGCCCTAGGTATCCATAGCCAAGCATTGCCCTCATAGTAGCCTTGTGTGTGCAAGAGGGTTTTGGGGACCCATCTTTGACTGATTACGCCTCTATTCCTGTAACTGCATTTGGGCCTCCTAGGTTTAGAGTTTCTGGTCTTATGAGGGTAGGAGCGCCGACTCCGAGGCAGCTGTTGCGGCTGTTTAGGCATCCATTGAAGGCGAGGTTGTGGGGCCTTAGCTTTGGCTGCTATGGATTGCGGTCTATGAAATTCGGGGAGTGGCGGCCGCACACTACCCCCCTCCTTAGACTTGACTACATATGTTTCTATCGGTGGCTTTGTGGTGCGGGATGAGGTCATGCAGCCCTTGTTGAAAGTTGTAACAATGCGAGCGTTGCCTATTGCGAGGTGGATGCGCTACAACACGTAATCAACATTGCAGTGGGTCTGCTTTTTGAAAGTTCGCCCCAACAGTGACTCTGTGCCTGCGTTTTTCGCATTTGGAAACATGTAAAAAATCATTGGAACAGTCTCAGACTCGATAGAAATGGTTGCTTTGCACTTGCTGAGTAGTGCGTAGGAATGGGCCCCATATGGGCTTAATTTTGCATTAGTGGGCTGAAGTTGTGGTCTGCCAAGTTGAGTCCAATGATCATGGGTTAAGACATTGAAGTCTGCTCCCTTGTCGATCAAGGCGTTGAAAGCGTATGTTTATTTTGTCGTGACCGTAATATGGAGGTATGCGGGTTCTATGGCTTCCTCATCCTCATCATCGATTTTAGTGATTGTGGCTACTTGCACTTTGACAGGTGGTTCTAACATTGGTGGCTCATGTAAAGGATGCATAGGAGGGTAGTACTTCTTGACACAACTACCATTGAAGAAGCCTATCCCTTCACCGTCTAGGGTCTCAAGTTCGACATTGCCTGTTCGGCTGTGATCGCATGAACTTTGAAGGGTCCAAGACCTCTAAATTTCATTTTTTTCTTATGCCCCTTAACTGAGTAGAGGATAACTAAGTCACCGTGTTCGAACTCACACTGCTTGATGTCATGGTCAAACCAGCTCTTGTGTCGGGCTTTCTCACAGATCAGCGCATGGGTGGCTAGAAGACGAGTCTCCGAGAGGTGTTCGAGTTCAACTAGGCGTTGTGTCCATGCCTCCTTCCCTTCCCATCATTCTTGAAGTGCTATTCTCAGGCTAGGAACGAAGAATTCTAATGGTAGAATTACTTTTTTTCTGTATGTCAGCCTAAAGGGGGTTTGACCGATAGCCATTTTATAAGCTGTACGGTAAGCCCACAAAGTTGCCATCAGCTTGTTGTCCAGTCGTTGCGTGAAGCAGAGACAACCTTGGTTAGGACATTGACAAGAATCTTATTCGTTGATTCGGCCTGGCTGTTTTCCTGAGGGTAGTATGGCAAGGATTTGCGATGGATGATGAGGAAGGTGGACAGAAGATGCATGATCACTTCATTGATGAAATGCGTGCCTTGGTCATCACCGACCAATTCGATGGGGCAGCCGAATCGTTAAATCACTTGCTCCCACAAGAACTTAGCAGTCGTTCTAGCGTTGTTTTTTTGTGTTGCTATTGCTTCTGCCCATTTTGTGAGGTAATCCGTGGCCACAATGATGTACTTGGCCTGCGAATACTGTGCCGCATGACTGATTGGTCCAATAAAATCAATTCTCCATTTTTCTAAGGGTTGTCGAGCAATAACTGGGGTTAATTCCATTTGATCCTTGTGAATCGGAACCTTCCTCCCGCTGGCACTCATCACAGTGCTTGACAAATCGTACTGCATCACAGAAAAGCGTGGACCACCACAGTTGACACTGCAGCACCTTTCATGCTATCGTATCCCCACTAAAGTGCCCTCCGGCAATGCCGTCGTGTGCCTCTGAGAGCAGATCATGCATCTCATATTTGTATACGCATCTGCACGACAATCCGTCTTGCCCCAGCCTATAGAGTTGGCCTGCACAATTAGCTGATAGGGCTCGATCTTAAGGATTAATTGCCTAAGTCGGGCTTTTTCTATTGGTCGGTCAGGCAGTCCGTGCTCAAGCACGTGGACTATGTCATCTGTCCAATATGGCATTAGATCAGCCTTAAATAGATCTCTCTCGCTGGAAAGGTTAAACAGATGGGCATCGGGTAATTCACCAACAACACCTTGTCCAGCGGCTTCTCCAGTGGGGATGCGTGACATGTGATCAGCCATGTAATGTCGTTTTCCCTTCCGTACCACCAGGGAGAAGTCGTACTCTAAAAGCAGAAGGAGCCATCAAGCTATGCGTCCTGTAGCGCAAGGTTTGTTTACTAGATAGAGCAAGGCTTGATGGTCCACGAAGAAGGTAAAGGGCGTGGCCAAAAGATAATGCCGGAATTTCTTCACAGCGAATACCATGGCTAATCCCTCTCTTTCCATCATCAAGTAGTTCATTTATGTCTCAGTGAGTTGTCTGCTAGCAAAGCTCACTAGATAGTCTAAATTGTGTTCACCAAGTTGGCACAACACTGTCCCCACGGCAAACTTAGAAGCATCGATATGCACATGGAAGGTTATGGTCCAATATGGGGCTCGTAGGATTGGTGTTGTGGTTAGAGCCTTCTTCAACTCTTCGTATGCCCGTTGGCATGCTTCGGTCCATTCGAAGACAATAAGCAGCTTGTACAAGGGTTTGGCGATCAACGCATAATTCAGTACAAAGCGCCGATAGTATCTAGTATGGCCTAGGAAGCATTGAACTCCCTTGTAGTTGTTTGGGGTGGAAGGTCAACAATGACCCTGACCTTTGAGAAGTCAGTGGCAATGCCGTTCTTTGACACCACATGCCCTAGGATGCATCCATGCTTCACCCAAAACTGGCACTTTAAGGGGTTCAAGGAGAGACGATATAAGCGACACTACTCGAAGACCACTCAAAGTTTGTTTAGGTGTTCGATCCAGGTCGAGTGGACACAGAGATCGTCAACAAAGACTTCTAACTCCTTGCGAAGCATATCCTTAAAGATGGTGCACATGAGGCGTTGGAAAGTGGCAGGGGCATTAGTCAACCCGAAGGGCATGACTATGTAAGCAAAGACACCCCACTCAATGGCAGTCTTATGCATGTCCGCAAGATGCACTTGCACCTGGTTGTACCTTGATAAGCCGTCCAAAAAACTGTAGGCAACAGATAGTTGTCCCTCTTGGTAGCAGCGTTCACCTTCTTGTAATTGACGCACACTCGGATCTTTCCATTCTTCTTCATCACGATGACTATGGGCAATACCCAGTTTGTGTGCTCAATTTCGTAAATGAATCTTGCTCTCATCAGCTTATCAATCTCTTCTTTGACAGCATGAGCGTGTTTTGGATTCATAGAGTATGGTCGCTGGTTGACCGGCGTTGCTTCTAGCGTCATGGGTATGTTGTTAGTCACGACACTCGGATCTACCCCCTTCAGCTCTTCTAAGGACCAGGTGAACATGTCTATGTACTCTCACAAGAGAGCGACAAGACTCGTTTCCTCTTCATCAGTCAAGTCATCGGCAATGAAGACTGGTCGTGGTGTTTCCCCTTCCTAGGCTAGGTCCACCTCTTTGACCTTGGCTGGTCCCTCGATTGGTTCGTTCGTCTATGCTTGACGTTTGGCACCTAACAGAACTACCACCCTATCCCCTTTTTTGAATTTCGTAAATCATTTAGGGAGGTCTTGCGATTTTCGTTATTCTATCATTCTGTATCCCTGGGTTGTTTTGCCTTTTCTTGCCTTGATCGTCTACGCCTCAGGTGTTGAGATATCGAGCTCCACTCGTGATATGCCAGGGTGACCATTGTGTATTTATGTCACCAACTTGTCAGTTGCAGACGCAGTTGGTACACCGCCCATGAATAATAGCTACATGATAGCTATCCTTATCTACTCTAGTTCGTGGCTCAGTTAGTATGCCACCTTAGTTAGTTGAGTTTGGTTTGAGACCCATATATAGGGTTCTTCTATTTCTTTGTACTAGACTTCTTTTTGGCTTACACAACTAAGAAGAGGAAAACTGTTTTCAGCCTCCACCCTTGTGTGTCTTCCCCCATTATGCAAGCAAGAAAGCTTCAAGCGAGACTCCTTCCTTCTCTCCCACAATCTTAACATGGTATCAGAGCCTTGTTCGTGGTAAGGAGCTCAAGAAAGCAAGCCAAGCTCGTGGTGTTCTAGTAAGAGGAGCAGTGTTGCTTTCATCTTCTGTTTTGGGAGCAGATCTCTACAGGTAGCACAGCCGGAAAGTGCAGGAGTGCATTGTCTCAGGTTGAGATGCCCTTCGCGGTGAAGCAAGAGGGAAGTATATGCTGCGGGATAGGGCTTTAGCCCTTGGCGACCTTTTTTTTTTAATTTGAGGCCATTTCGGGGCCTATTTTGGAGGCGGAAGTTTTCTGCACGCACTCAGGAAAAAGCCCAGTTTTATGCTGTGCAGCCACTGTTCTACAGGTCGGTGAAAAGTTACTGTAGAAATTGCATCGTATGCTTATGTGCAGAGACATTGGGAGTTACAGAATCATCATTGGTTCCTGTTTATGCAAAATCGTCACTAGGAAGTGACTGTGTGGTCAAATACCACTTTCGCCAGTTTTTCAGATTTGCCCTTGTGAGGCTGAAGCTGTGTTCTTTGCAGTGACAGAACTTTTTGCAGTATTCTGTAATGGCGTCTGATTCTCTCTCACAGATTGTCACTGAAAAGCTTGACAAGAATAACTTCCAAGCATGGAAGTTTAGAATGACGAATTTCCTTATGGGAAAAGGATATTGGGAGTTTGTTGCAGGAAATGAAGAAGAACCAGTTCTTCCTAATGTTCCCAATCAACAGCAAATGCAGGCATTCAAAACGTGGCATGAGAGAGCCAGGAAAGTTATGTATTGGTTGTCTATCAGTATTTCAGACTCTATGATTGTGCATATTCAGGATGCAAGTACGCCAAAGGAGGCATGGGATACTTTGTCAAAAATGTATAGCACAAATGCGCAAGCCAGGAAAATGCAACTCAAGCAAGAGTTGCATAATGTGCAAAGAGAAAGTATGAGCATCAACGACTACCACATGAAGGTGAAGAAGATTGCAGATGCACTTGCTTCCATTGGGTCGCCAGTGGAAGATGATGATTTAGTTTCTGTGACCTTGAATGGTCTAGGAAAGGATTATGCACAGTTTCGGACATCCATTTCAGTTTGTGAAAGATTTCCTGATTTTGAGGAGCTGATTGCTCTTCTAATTTCTGAGGAGCAAAGAAATGGTGGTGCATCTTCTTCAGGAGGAACTTCAAAAGAACCTGTCTTCTACTCAAATGCTGGAAGAGGTAGAGGCAGAGGTAGAGGAGGCCGATATGGAGGCCGTGGTAGAAATCAGAATATGCAGCAAACTCAAGAAAACTAGTCCTATGGAGGAGGACGTGGTAACTCTAGAGGCAGGGGGAGCCAAAGAGGTCGTGGTGGATGGCAAAGAGGCCAAAATGCAAACAGTAATGTTAAATGCTACTATTGTGGTAAAATGGGTCATATGGCTAAAGACTGCTATAAAAAGCAGAATGACATCATGAATGGAAAACTGCAACAAGGAAATTATGCATCCTCTAGTAGACAGGGTGATGACAGAAATGAGCATCTGTTTATGGTGCAGCACATGAACAACTCTGTGACAAATGCAGAAGAAAGCAATGATGTATGGTATGTTGACTCAGGTGCATCAAACCACATGACAGGTCATGCAGAATGGATGGAGGATGCAAGGAAAATGGAAAAACCAGGATTTGTGGAGACTGGTGATGATACTGCACATCCTATTGTGCAGATTGGAAAATTTCCCTTGTCTATGCAGGATGGGAAAAAGAAATACCTGTCCGATGTATTTCATGTCTCGAATATCACCAAGAATCTGGTTTCTGTTGGTCAAATGGTTGAACAGGGCTTGCAGGTCAGATTTAATCCTCATGGATGCTTTGTTGAGGATATGAAAAATAAAGGTCGCTTGATAGCAAAAGGAAAGAAGAAGGGCAGAATGTTTACATTGGATGCAGACATGTCTGAATTGAGTGCAGCAATATTTGCACATGGGACCGGTGTAGTTGCAGATATTGATATCTGGCATAAACGCATTGGTCATGTTAATGTACAGCGACTTAAATCAATGCAGGCCCAAAATATTGTTGCAGGTTTGCCGAAATTCAAGGTTGCAGAAATGCATAAGGTATGTGAAGCCTGTCAATTTGGAAAACATGCAAGGAAACCATTTCCTAGACATGTTCAAGAGAGTAAGAAGCCATTGGAATTAATCCACTCTGATGTGTGGACAACTCAAGCTGCATCTCTTGGAGGTTGTCATTATTTTGTCACTTTTATTGATGACTATAGCAGAAAAGTTTGGGTGTATTTTATGAAAAAGAAAAGTGAAGTTTTTGGGCATTTCAAAACTCTTAAAGCGATGGTTGAAAAAGAAACAGGCCTGCAGATAAAATGCCTAAGGTCAGATGGAGGGGGAGAGTACCTCTCAAATGAGTTTGCAAGGTTCCTGCAGGAGCATGGCATAAAGCAGCAATATTCATGCAGTCATAACCCACAACAAAATGAAATTGCAGAAAGGAAAAACAGGCATATTGGAGAGGTATCTCGTGCCATGCTCAATGAAAAAGACTTGCCAGATTTTTATTGGGCTGAAGTAGTTGCTACAGCAGTCTACATAATGAACAGGACTCCCACTGCAGCAATACATGGAATGACTCCAGAGGAGAGGTATACTGGTAGGAAACCAGATATTTCTCATTTGAAATTTTTTGGTTGCATTGCCTATGTACATGTGCCAGATGAGTTGAGATCCAAGTTGGATCCAAAAGCTGAGAAGTGCATCTTTATTGGTTACTCTCTGCAGCAAAAAGGGTATAGTTGCTATAACCCTTCTACTCGTAAGTTTACAGTGAGTAGAGATGTTGTTTTTGATGAGATGAGTAGCTGGTATAAACCAGTAAATGTGATTGATGATATAGATGCACAAAATGGTAATGCTGCAAAGAATTCACAGCAGCAGTCACAAAATATTAGTGGACCTGGAGCGTCCTCTAGCAGTGGTTCACATTCTTCGCCATGGACAGGCAGATTGAGATCAGGAGAATCTTCTCAAAGTAATGCAGATAGTGGTATGCATGTATCACGAAAAGGAAAAGAGAAGGTTGATCAGCCCATGTTTGATGTGAATGTAGGTCACTCTTATGTGGATGGTGAATCCAGTGGCTCAGAACAGAGCATTGATGATGAGTTGGGTATTCCTTCTATTGTTACACCTGGAGTAAGGAAGACCAGGGATGTTTTGAGAGCACCTGGGAGTGAACCTACTTTGCGCAGGTCTACGAGAGCTAGGTATCCTGTGGATAGGCTGAAATATGATGGATTTACAGCCATTCACTATGCATATATGGTCAAAGTGATACAGGAACCAGAACCCACTTCTTTTGAGGAAGCCATGGGAAAAGAAAAATGGGAGAAAGCCATGGATAAAGAAATGGATGCCTTGGAAGCTAATGCTACATGGGAATTGGTACCTTTGCCTAAATGTAAAAATGCAATTGGCTGTAAGTGGGTTTATAAGGTGAAGCACAATGCAGATGGTTCTGTGAACAGATACAAGGCAAGATTAGTAGTCAAGGGGTATGCACAAACATATGGTATTGACTATGAAGAAACATTCAGTCCGGTTGCAAGGATGGCAACCGTAAGAGCGGTCATTGCTATGGCTGCATCAAAGGGATGGTCTTTACATCAGATGGATGTAAAGAATGCCTTCTTGCATGGTGATTTGCAAGAAGAGGTCTATATGGAGCAGCCACCAGGTTATGTGCATGCTATTCATCCTGAGTTTGTTTGCAGGTTGAAGAAAGCCTTGTATGGCTTGAAGCAAGCACCTAGAGCATGGTCTGACAAGATAGGACAGTATCTTGTCACTATTGGCTTTCAGATTTCCAAGGCAGATTTCTCACTTTATGTGAGAAAAACAGAGAAAGGTATTATGCTACTTGTCATTTATGTTGATGATTTGATTATGACAGGTGACAGTGATGAAGATATCCTTCATGTGAAAATGCTATTGAAGCAGAAGTTTGAGATGAAGGATTTGGGAGAGCTGCGTTATTTCTTGGGCATTGAGGTGATTAGATCACCAAGTGGGATATAGCTCTTGCAGAGGCAGTATGGATTGGACATGCTGTCCAAATATGGGATGACAGGCTATAAGCCTATTTCAGTTCCTTTGGAGCAGAATGTGAAGCTAAGCATAGATGCAGGTGAGCTTCTAGAAGACCCTACTATGTACAGATGCATAGTAGGAAGTTTGATTTATATGACTATTACCAGGCCAGATTTGAGCTATGTTGTTGGATTGGTAAGTCAGTTTATGCAGGCTCCAAGGAAACCACATTTGGATGCGGCTAGACGCATACTCAGGTATGTGAAGTCCACATTGCAGTATGGACTATTTTATGAGACTGGGGTTCAGATACAGCTGCATGGATATACTGATGCTGATTGGGCTGGTAGTATTTCTGATAGACAATCTACCAGTGGATATGTGTTCTCTTTTGGGAGTGCTGCAGTCACTTGGAGTAGCAAGAAATAGCCTACAGTTGCCTTGTCGAGCACAGAGGCCAAGTACAGGGGTACAGCAATGGCTGCATGTGAGGTAGTTTGGTTGCATAAGCTACTTTATGATATGCATCAGTCTACAGATGGGCCAGTTGTCATTTATTGTGACAACATGAGTAGTATACACTTGGCAAATAACCCAGTCTATCATGCTAGAACAAAGCACATTGAGGTGCATTATCACTATGTGCGAGAGAGGGTTTGACTAGGTCTTATTGATCTAGTTTATGTCAGCACAGAGGATCAGGTAGCTGACATATTCACGAAGGCATTGGGCACAGAGAAGCTGCGCAAGTTCAGAGACCTGCTTGGTGTGCAGGAATTGGGATTGGGCTCGAGGGGGAGTGTTGAGATATCGAGCTCCACTCGTGATACGCCAAGGTGACCATTGTGTATTTATGTCACCGACTTGTCAGTTGCAGACGCGGTTGGTACACCGCCCATGAATAATAGCTACATGATAGCTATCCTTATCTACTCTAGTTCGTGGCTCAGTTAGTATGCCACCTTAGTTAGTTGAGTTTGGTTTGAGACCCATATATAGGGTTCTTCTATTTCTTTGTACTAGAGTTCTTTTTGGCTTACACAACTAAGAAGAGGAAAACTGTTTTCAGCCTCCACCCTTGTGTGTCTTCCCCCATTGTGCAAGCAAGAAAGCTTCAAGCGAGACTCCTTCCTTCTCTCCCACAATCTTGACATCAGGTGGACGGGTAGGTTCCCCTTGGTGTGCATGGTTGTGGGCAGCCTAGGGATTTCTGGATCACTATTCGAACTAACCTCTGATTCAGAGTCGAACCCTCCGTCTTTACTAGAAGAGGTGGTCTCCCCTGGTGGGCACAATTTAGATGGTGATTCAGTCCTAAGCACTGATGTCATTCCTGGCTGGGCTAGGTCTGCTTGCTCAAGGTCTATGGCTCCTACGTGTTCCAACCAGGCACGATCACATTCCATGCGCATGAATCCTCACTCCATCCTGAAGATACTCTTTTTCTGTGGCTTGGAGTATGCACGTATTTGCTCTATTTCTTGTTCTTCAATGTCGTATTCCACGGTATCTAATTCACCCTCACTTTCATCACTGAAGGATTGGCAGTCTACGTATTCGTCGTTAGAATTCTCTTCACGAGACTGCTCATCGTCTCCTAGGGCTTGGTATATCTCTGGTCGTTGGTCAGGAACCAGGGCCCAGTTATACATGAGGTTTAAGTCATGCACTCTGGTCCATTGCCACTTGGATTCATCTAAGAGATCCTAGAGTGGTTTGAAATTTGTAGTCGGATTGCCATCTAGCTTGTCCATTAGGTATTCCAGTATCTCCTGGAGTTCCCTTTTGTTGGTTGGGACTTGGAAGTTGACTGGCTTCGATTTTCCACGAAGGCTTCCTCCCATCATGCAGACTAGTACAGAGGGTGTGTCATTAGCCTTGCCGATTTTTTTGATGGCTTGCTCATACACCTCGTGATGAGAGAACGGAAGGTTGATTGTAGCAAGGACATGCATCCAATCCCGCTCATCCTCTGGGCATGGGATATACTTGGTCAAGGGCCCATAGGACTTCTTGACCTGAGCATTACCCTTGAGCATAGCAGAGATAGCATCTAAGTCGAGTGGTGAGGTCTTCCAGGTGTCCATCTCTACTCTCATGGCGTCCATCCTATTGCCAAGGAAGATTGAGCCGTTACCCCAATCTTCGATGACTCTAGTGTTGCGCATCCAGGGTCGGCCTAATAGGATGCTGTACTCCACCCCCTTCATGACTATGAAGTCAATGGAGAACTGGACACCTGTGATCTTCACTGGCCAATTCTTAAGCACCCCGAATGGCTTGACTCTCATATCGTTTGCTAGTGTGACATTAAACCTAGCAGTCTCAACAGGTGGGTTTCCCCAAGTTTGAAGCACTGTGTGGCTAAGCACACTAACCCCAACCCCCGTGTCCACAATTTGCTTCCTTGTTGTATCGCCTAGGGCTAAAACCGGTAAGACCGCATGCATCTCGAAACCTTCCCAGAAGGCATTGACATGCAAGGATTTAGGCATAGAGTGCAGCGTCAAACTCGATATTTGCGTCTCTGCATCATGGTCATGAGGGTCTGCCGTGACCTGCTCTTGTGACCCTTCAACCCACTGCTTAAGATCTTGCCATAGGGTGAGGTGCTGCCTAAGTAGATCTCCCAAGCTAAGTGTTACAAGGATAGTCACCAACGTGGTCATGAGATAGTTGGGTGTTCGTCTCTCCCCTAACCTGGATCATCCTGACGAGTGGCCGTGAATGACTGAATTGCGGCCCTATAGCGCCGAGGCTTAGCTTGAGCGGCACTACTTGTGGTGCAGTTGCTTCTCTCGACTTTGGTTGTGGAGGCAAGGTTGTGTCAAGATTGTGGGAGAGAAGGAAGGAGTCTCACTTGTAGCTTTCTTGCTTGCACAATGGGGGAATACACACAAGGGTGGAGGCTGAAAACAATTTTCCTCTTCTTAGTTGTGTAAGCTAAAAAGAACTCTTTTACAAAGAAATAGAAGAACCCTATATATGGGTCTCAAACCAAACTCAACTAACTAAGGTGGCATACTAACTGAGCCACGAACTAGAGTAGATAAGGATAACTATCATGTAGCTATTATTCATGGGCGGTGTACCAACCACGTCTACAACTGACAAGTCGGTGAAATAAATGCACAACGGTCACCCTGGCATATCACGAGTGGAGCTCGATATGTCAACACTCCCCCTCGAGCTCAATCCCAATTCCTGCACACCAAGCAGGTCTTTGAACTTGCGCAGCTTCTCTGCGCCCAATGCCTTCGTAAATATGTCAGCTACCTGATCCTCTGTGCTGACATAAACTAGATCAATAAGACCTAGTAAAACCCTCTCCCGCACATAGTGATAATGCACCTCAATGTGCTTTGTTCTAGCATGATAGACTGGGTTATTTGCCAAGTGTATACTACTCATGTTGTCACAATAAATGACAACTGGCCCATCTGTAGACTGATGCATATCATAAAGTAGCTTATGCAACCAAGCTACCTCACATGCAGCCATTGCTGCACCCCTATACTCGGCCTCTGTGCTCGACAAGGCAACTGTAGGCTGTTTCTTGCTACTCCAAGTGAGTGCAGCACTCCCAAAAGAGAACACATATCCACTGGTAGATCGTCTATCAGAAATACTACCAGCCCAATCAGCATCAGTGTATCCATGTAGCTGTATCTGAATCCCAGTCTCATAAAATAGTCCATACTGCAATGTGGACTTCACATACCTGAGTATGCGTCTAGTCGCATCCAAATGCGGTTTCCTTGGAGCCTGCATAAACTGACTTACCAATCCAACAGCATAGCTCAAATCTGGCCTGGTAATAGTCATATAAATCAAACTTCCTACTATGCGTCTGTACATAGTAGGGTCTTCTAGAAGCTCACCTACATCTGTGCTCAGCTTCACATTCTGCTCCAAAGGAACTGAAATAGGCTTACAGCCTGTCATCCCATATTTGGACAGCATGTCCAATCTATACTGCCTCTGCAAGAGCTGTATCCCACTTGGTGATCTAATCACCTCAATGCCCAAGAAATAACGCAACTCTCCCAAATCCTTCATCTCAAACTTTTGCTTCAATAGCATTTTCACATGAATGATATCTTCATCACTGTCACCTGTCATAATCAGATCATCAACATAAATGACAAGCAGCATAATACCTTTCTCTGTCTTTCTCACATAAAGTGAGAAATCTGCCTTGGAAATCTGAAAGCCAATAGTGACAAGATACTGCCCTATCTTGTCAGACCATGCTCTAGGTGCTTGCTTCAAGCCATACAAGGCTTTCTTCAACCTGCAAACAAACTCAGGATGAACAGCATGGACATAACCTGGTGGCTGCTCCATATAGACCTCTTCTTGCAAATCACCATGCAAGAAGGTATTATTTACATCCATCTGATGTAAAGACCATCCCTTTGATGCAGCCATAGCAATGACTGCTCTTACGGTTGCCATCCTTGCAACCGGACTGAATGTTTCTTCATAGTCAATGCCATATGTTTGTGCATACCCCTTGACTACTAATCTTACCTTGTATCTGTTCATAGAACCATCTGCATTGTGCTTCACCTTATAAACCCACTTACAGCCAATTGCATTCTTACCTTTAGGCAAAGGTACCAATTCCCATGTAGCATTTGCTTCCAAGGCATCCATTTCTTCATCCATGGCTTTCTCCCATTTTTCTTTTCCCATGGCTTGCTCAAAAGAAGTGGGTTCTGGGTCATGTATCACTTTGACCATATATGCATAGTGAATGGCTGTAAATCCATCATATTTCAACCTATCCACAGGATACCTAGCTCTCGTAGACCTGCGCAAAGTAGGTTCACTCCCAGGTGCTCTCAAAACATCCCTGGTCTTCCTTACTCCAGGTGTAACAATAGAGGGAATACCCAACTCATCATCAATGCTCTGTTCTGAGCCACTGGATTCACCATCCACATAAGAGTGACATGCATTCACATCAAACATGGGCTGATCAACCTTCTCTTTTCCTTTTCGTGATACCTGCATACCACTATCTGCATTGCTTTGAGAAGATTCTCCTGATCTCAATCTGCCTATCCATGGCGAAGAATGTGAACCACTGCTAGAGGACGCTCCAGGTCCACTAATATTTTGTGACTGCTGCTGTGAATTCTGTGCAACATTACCATTTTGTGCATCTACATCATCAATCACATTTACTGGTTTATACCAGCTACTCATCTCATCAAAAACAACATCTCTGCTCACTGTAAACTTACGAGTAGAAGGTTTATAGCATCTATACCCTTTTTGCTGCAGAGAGTAACCAATAAAGATGCACTTCTCAGCTTTTGGATCCAACTTGGATCTCAACTCATCTGGCACATGTACATAGGCAATGCAGCCAAAAATTTTCAAATGAGAAATATCTGGTTTCCTACCAGTATACCTCTCCTCTGGAGTCATTCCATGTATTGCTGCAGTGGGAGTCCTGTTCATTATGTAGACTGCTGTAGCAACTGCTTCAGCCCAATAAAAATCTGGCAGGTCTTTTTCATTAAGCATGGCATGAGATACCTCTCCAATATGCCTGTTTTTTCTTTCTGCAATTCCATTTTGCTGTGGGGTATGACTGCATGAATATTGCTGCTTTATGCCATGCTCCTGCAAGAACCTTGCAAACTCATTTGAGAGGTACTCTCCCCCTCCATCTGACCTTAGGCATTTTATTTCCAGGCCTGTTTCTTTTTCAACCATAGCTTTAAGAGTTTTGAAATGCCCAAAAACTTCACTTTTCTTTTTCATAAAATACACCCAAACTTTTCTGCTATAGTCATCAATAAAACTGACAAAATAATGACAGCCTCCAAGAGATGCAGCTTTAGTAGTCCACACATCAAAATGGATTAATTCCAATGGCTTCTTATTCTCTTGAACATGTCTAGGAAATGGTTTCCTTACCTGTTTTCCAAACTGACAGGCTTCACATACCTTATGCATTTCTGCAACCTTGAATTTAGGCAATCCTGCAACAATATTTTGGGCATGCATTGATTTAAGTCGCTGTACATTAACATGACCAATGCGTTTATGCCAGATATCAATATCTGCAACTACACCGGTCCCATGTGCAAACATTGCTGCACTCAATTCAGACATGTCTGCATCCAACATAAACATTCTGCCCTTCTTCTTTCCTTTTGCTATCAAGTGACCTTTATTTTTCATATCCTCAACAAAGCATCCATGAGGATTAAATCTGACCTGCAAGCCCTGTTCAACCATTTGACCAACAGAAACCAGATTCTTGGTGATATTCGGGACATGAAATACATCGGACAGGTATTTCTTTTTCCCATCCTGCATAGACAAAGAAATTTTTTCAATCTGCACAATAGGATGTGCAGTATCATCACCAGTCTCCACAAATCCTGGTTTTTCCATTTTCCTTGCATCCTCCATCCATTCTGCATGACCTGTCATGTGGTTTGATGCACCTGAGTCAACATACCATACATCATTGCTTTCTTCTGCACTTGTCACAAAATTGTTCATGTGCTGCACCATGAACAAATGCTCATTTCTGTCATCGCCCTGTCTACTAGAAGATGCATAATTCCCTTGTTGCAGTTTTCCATTCATGATGTCATTCTGCTTTTTATAGCAGTCTTTAGCCATATGACCCATTTTACCACAGTAGTAGCATTCAACATTACTGTTTGCATTTTGACCTCTTTGCCATCCACCACGACCTCTTTGGCTCCCCGTGCCTCTAGAGTTACCACGTCCTCCTCCATAGGACTGGTTTTCTTGAGTTTGCTGCATATTCTGATTTCTACCACGGCCTCCAGATCGGCCTCCTCTACCTCTGCCTCTACCTCTTCCAGCATTTGAGTAGAAGACAGATTCTTTTGAAGTTCCTCCTGAAGAAGATGCACCAACATTTCTCTGCTCCTCAGAAATTAGAAGAGCAATCAACTCCTCAAAATCAGGAAATCTTTCACGGACGGAAATGGATGTCCAAAACTGTGCATAATTCTTTCCTAGACCATTCAAGGTCACAGAAACTAAATCATCATCTTCCACTGGCGACCCAATGGAAGCAAGTGCATCTACAATCTTCTTCACCTTCATGTGGCAGTCATTGATGCTCATATTTTCTCTTTGCACATTGTGCAACTCTTGCTTGAGCTGCATTTTCCTGGCTTGCGTATTTGTGCTATACATCTTTGACAGAGTATCCCATGCCTCCTTTGGCGTACTTGCATCCTGAATATGCACAATCATAGAGTCTGAAATGCTGATAGACAGCCAGTACATAACTTTCCTGGCTCTCTCATGCCATGCTTTGAATGCCTGCATTTGCTGTTGATTGGGAACATCAGGAAGAACTAGTTCTTCTTCATTTCCTACAACAAATTCCCAATATCCTTTTCCCATAAGGAAATTCGTCATTCTAAACTTCCATGCTTGGAAGTTGTTCTTGTCAAGCTTTTCAGTGACAATCTGTGAGAGAGAATCAGACGCCATTACAAAACACTGCAAAAAGTTCTGTCACTACAAAGATCACAGCTTCAGCCTCACAAGGGCTAATCTGCAAAACTAACGAAAGTGGTATTTGACCACACAATCACTTCCTAGTGACGATTTTGCATCAACAGGCAACAAGGATGATTCTGTAACTCTCAATGTCTCTGCACACAAGCATACAATGAAATTTCTATAGCATCTTTTCACCGACCTGTAGAACAGTGGTCGCACAGCATAAAACTGGGCCTTTTCCTGAGTGCGTGCAGAAAACTTCCGCCTCCAAAAAGGCCCCGAAATGGCCTCAAATAAAAAAAAACAGGGTCGCCAAAGGCTAAAGCCATTCCGACAGCATATACTGCCCTCTTGCTTCACCGCAAAGGGCGTCTCAACCTGAGACAATGCACTCCTGCAATTTCCGGCTGTGCTACCTGCAGAGATCTGCTCCCAAAACAGAAAATGAAAGCAACACTGCTCCTCTTACCAGAACACCGCGAGCTTGGCTTGCTTTCTTGAGCTCCTTACCACGAACAAGGCTCTGATACCATGTGAAGATTGTGAGAGAGAAGGAAGGAGTCTCACTTGTAGCTTTCTTGCTTGCACAATGGGGGAATACACACAAGGGTGGAGGCTGAAAACAGTTTTCCTCTTCTTAGTTGTGTAAGCTAAAAAGAACTCTTTTACAAAGAAATAGAAGAACCCTATATATGGGTCTCAAACCAAACTCAACTAACTAAGGTGGCATACTAACTGAGCCACGAACTAGAGTAGATAAGGATAACTATCATGTAGCTATTATTCATGGGCGGTGTACCAACCGCGTCTACAACTGACAAGTCGGTGACATAAATGCACAACGGTCACCCTGGCATATCACGAGTGGAGCTCGATATCTCAACAGGTTAGCGTACTTATGCTGGAGAGATCATCAATCTCGTCCTCTATGATGGGCTCAGCGTCTTTTAGATGCTCTTGGGCTTCCTTCACCCATTCCTTCACCTTTTCTATGGGCTCTAACTGTCGCTTCGGATGCGGGTATTCCCCTACCTTAGCATTTCCCTTTTTGGCTGTCTTAGGGGCTGATGTCTCTGCCTCTGCGTCAAAGACCTTCTTTCCAGCAGGCAGAGTTGTAGCACTCTCCATTTTTAGTGCGATTTTAGCTTTCGACCTCTTCATCCTCCGTCTACGGCTCTTCTTCCCTATCGAGGCTGCATCGAGATTGCTAGGTCCTGGCAGAGAGATGCCGGCCTGCTTTGTTTGGGCACAAGCCATGACCCGCAATGGAATAGGCTTGGCCTCCCCATCATGGTTCTCGACACCAAACAGCCCCAATGGGACAAATGGCTTGTTGGCTGAGCTAGACGACAGCTTTCGCTTTCGGCAATCGCCGAAGAGATGGGTGATTCCGCACTCAGCACACCTTTGGTCAGTCTTGTCTCTGTTTTGCTGCTCCCTTTCAGGGCAGTGTGATGAGACATGATCTGGGTGACCACAAGTCCAACAGGTGATTGGATCCTGCGTCTGCCTTCCTAGGCCTTTACCTCGTCCTCTTCTTAACGCCATCACCGGTACGTGGCGATAATCCATGAGGACATTGTTGCCCTCATCGTCATGCAAGACATAAGGGCATATGTAAGCTTCTTCCTCATTCGGTTTTTCCACATAGTGGATAGGAGCGTCACTCAGTGGATGGGTTACCTAAGGTCGAGGCGGTCTAAGAATGCATGTAGGATTTATTTCCATCCTAGGAACAGCCGGCTTAATGTCATTAGGCGCAGTGAGGTCCGACAAGGCTCCCTTTCTGAAAAATGGTTGCGGCCTGTTTGCTAGGTAAGGTTAGCCATATGGTTGTGAGTATGGAAGTCTTCTTGGCAAGCTACAATACACGACGTCATGAACGAACCTACCGCAGTTAGCGCAAGGTCTTGACTTAGGGTCTTGACACTCGGCTGGCAAGTGGTTTCCGCCACAGTACATGCATTGGATGTGTGGGCGCGTTGGTCATCTCAACATGTCTTGCAACTTGGCTAGTTCTATCTTAACATCAGCCAAGCCTTGGTTCATCTCGGTGGTTTTTCCCTTATCCTGGGATGATGTGGCTAATTACTCACTCGAAGCTGACGCTCTCTCTAAAGTTCTGAGTTGGTTTGCTCAAAGTTTGAGATCCTAGAGCTTCGTTCCTTCAGCTGATCGTCAACTCGGATGGCTTCCTCAAATACTCTATCTAACGTGTCTTGATGTAAGCTTGAGTTGCCTGCCAAAGCCTTATATAGTTCCTCATTCTGAATCCCGCTGATGAATACAGTTGATACTACTCTTTCAGTCGGCCGTTCTCCAGTAGGGATTCTCTTGAAGAGACTCCACACATGGGTCACGTAATCGTGAATGTCCTCCTTCTCTTTCTGCTTGACGTTCATCAAGCGTACTAGTAGATTATCGAAGTATCCGAGCTCGGCAAATCTCTTAATGAAGAGATCCTTGAGGCCATCCAAGTTGGCTCGCTCTGCGTTATCTAAGCATGTATACCATGTCCTACCCTTGTCGCCCAAGCAAATCCCAAACACTTGAGAGCATTGAGTCAGGTCGTTGAGGCCGTTGGCTTCGTAGACTTGCTCAAACTGCTCAACAAAGTTATATGGATCGTCATGGGGTTGATACTTATCGAGTTGCTTGGCAAAAATAGGGATTTTAGACTGGCTCTTTGAGCCCTGGTTTGCTCCTAATCTTGCGAGCAGCGATGTCGCTAGAGCCGTGGCACTTTGCTCTACATCTGTGTTATCGAGCAACTGCTTCATGAGAAGCTCACTCAGTGTTAAGTCTCCTTCTAGTGCTCTCTCATGGTCCATTTGATTTCTGCTAGCCAAGTTCAGCACCCGCTGCACCTCTCGCAACTCTATGCTTTGCCTTTGGCTCCTAGCCTGTTGATCCCTATTGTATTCAGCCATGCTTTGCAATGCTTTGTAGGCCATCTTTCTCTCCTCTCCTAGATCTGTGATGATAACGTCTGTTGTCCTACTGCGGTGCTCATACCGGGCATGAGTGTCGTAACTGCTGACCAACTGCTGAATAGCATCTGGAGAGGCTCCTAAGTCAAATTCCTCGTTAGATCTACGGTCTGAACTTTCTTTTGCCATTGTCAAGTTATCGTGCTCCACCAAGCTATCGATCAGGTTTAGTAGACTTGTCAAATCCACTTCATCGGCATCCCTTGCTTGGTCCTACTTTTGCGCGTTGATGGTTTGTCTATGTCTTGGGTCCTCTCCTACTGGTGGGTTCCTTGAGTGGTTTATCTGGGTGAGTTCCTTTAGTTATTGAATACAGTCCTCAATTTATGACCACTCAATGTGTGTGTCTTTTCCTGTGCACTTATGCTCAATCAGGCTTTTAGTTTTCTTAAGTGTACTTCAAGTGCGAAAACTCGGGGTGAGTGCAGCAACCAATTTCTAGGCGTCTTACGCACTCTCGCGTTGTTTTGGGCCTAATAGGCTTGTTGGTCAATTTTCTGGCCATCTTGGTAGAGTTTAGGGTTTCTCTAATATGTTGCCTCATTCGTTTTTGGTCCAATCAGGCTTTACAACTCAGCGGTTTGCGTCTAAGCCTCTGGGTCTTGCAACTGCCTACTTCTAGCTGCTAAGCGGCGGCGCCCTACGATTTTGCCTATTCCATGTGCCAAAATCAAGTTCTGAGCATCCTAAGGGCTTTTGATAGTTTGTCTGCTGAGTTCTAGCCGGGTCAGGTCAAATTTCTAAAAATTTGGTAAAAATCTACAATTGGTCCAACTAGTCCAAATTGCAGGGTCTGAGTGGGTTACTCGGACCCCGGCCGAGGCGCATGGGCCGAGGGCCAAATTTGGGACTTGGACAGGGTGGGCTCAGATGGGCCGAGGGGCGGACTCGGACGAAGTCACTCGGATAGATTCGCTCGAATAGGCCGAGTGGTCAATTCGGACGAGGTTGCTCAGACGGGCCGAGGCAATCTATCCGAGGGAAGTGGGCCGAGGACCAAGTTTGACACGTGGTAGAGGGCCAAATTGGTCCATGGTTCGAATGGTAGACTCGGACGGGCCAATTATGGTTTGGGCCGAATGGGCCGAGCGAAATAGGGCGGAGGGCCGATTTTGGGACTCGGCCTAGAAGTGACCGTTCGGACGGGCCGAGCGCGGCACACGTCAGCAGCGCGAGTTTAATTTTGATCGTTCCTTGTGATTTACTCAATCGTATCAAGCACAAACCTCCAAATCCTACCCAAGGGGGTAAGGGAAGGGATTCATATACCTAGATAGAGTGGTGGGCTCGTCGTTGGTGCGATCGAATTGAATCGGGCAATAGCTCTCTCTCTCTCTCTCTCTCTCTCTCTCTCTCTCTCTCTCTCTCTCTCTCTCTCTCTCTCTCTCTCTCTCTCTCTCTCTCTCTCTCTCTCTCTCTCTCTCTCTCTCTCTCTCTCTCTCTCTCTCTCTCTCTCTCTCTCTCTGAAATGGTTGCAAATGAGTCCTCCCTTGGTCTCTTGGCTCTTATACCCCTTCGCGGGTATAGTGTTGATGCCCCCAATCACTCACTTGCTGATCTTGAGTATCACAAGCGAGTTTTTGCCATTTTTTGCACGATTTTTGCCATGTTTTGCAATAGTAAACCCTACCCTTCTCCGATGCGATTTCCTAATCATAACCTACTCTAAATGCAACAAGAATCAAAAGCAAAAAACTGAAATGATTTCTCCATATTTCCTAATCATCAAACAAACAAAATAACCCAAAATACTTACTTGTTTTGAAGATCAAAAACACCCAAACTTCCTACCTATCTCAAGCTCCGTTTCGGAGATGAATCCCTTACTTCGATGCTCGATATGAGGCGCGCAAGTGCTCAAGCTTGAATCCGTTGGTCCCGGCAATGGAACCAAAATGTGGGAGCTTTCACTCAACCGCTAAGACCCACGGACCGCCTATTGTTTCAAGTGTTCCGAGCGAGCTCTAATGGCTATCTCTCACCTAGCCGACGCGCCGTCGATCCTACGAGTGTAGTGAGCTTACCATAGTGCCGATATGAGTTGCCTCCTCTCTCACGCATGCCGGTAGCTCCACGATCCTAGATGCTAGCTCAAGCATCCTCAAGCCTCCTCCACCTCCAAGCTCAATCCTCCATAGCTGCACGCACAAGAAGAGAGAAGAGAAGAGAAGAAGAGAAGAGGAGATGGTGAGGAGCTTCACCCTCTTGATCCCTCACTCTCACACACTCACTTCCTCACACTATCACACTCCCTCTCTCAAGAGCACACACAAGCAAGAAGATGAGAAGGAGAGAAGAAGAAGAAGACTCTTGTTGCCACATACCAAAGAATGATCTTTTATTCACTTTTTGAACTTTATATATACAAACCCTAAAATCCCATGGGCACCCATCCCTTTTTTACATGACCGGCCATTGTGGCAAGGTCGTTTTTCCATTTCTCTCTTCTAGTCTTGTGCCTCTAGCCTAAACCCATCTAATATTTTACAATTGGCACAGGAGGGAGCCTGGCGCTCTTTTACAAGAGTTTTTTGAGGCGCCTTTTCATTTAATGTTGCACCTTTTACCCCCGTTCATCTTTAGAGGCCGCCTGTGTATCTTTGCTCTTTTTCCATCTTCCTTTTGCTTTTTCCTTCATTTTTCCGCCATCTTGACTTGGGGTTAACACCAAATATAAAATATTAGATGAGTGTAGGCTAGAGGCATAAGGCTAGAAGAGGGAAATAGAGAAAGGGCCTTGCATAAGGACCGGTCATGTAAAAAAAGGGATGGGTGCCCATGGGAATTCAAGGTTTTGTATATAAAATTGAAAAAGTGAATGAGAGCTCATTCTTTGATGTGTGATTAACAAGAGTTCTCTTGCTCTTCTCTTCTCCTCTCCTCCTTGCTTGTGTGTGCTCTTAAGAGAGGGACTGTGAGAGTGTGAGGGAGTGAGTGTGTGGGAGTAAGGGATCAAGAGGGTGAAGCTCTTCACCATTTCCTCTTCTCTTCTCTTCTCTTTTCTTGCACGCGCGGCTATGGTGGATGGAGCTTGGGGATGGAGGAGGCTTGAGGATGATTGAGCTAGCATCTAGGATCTTGGAGCTACTAGTGTGTGCAAGAGAGGAGGAAACTCATTTTGGCATCAAGGTAAGCTCACTACACTCGTAGGATTGATGATGCATCAACTAGGTGAGAGATAGCCATTAGAGTTCGCTTGGAACGCTTGAAACAATAAGCGGTCCGTGGGTCTTGGCGGTTGAGCGTGAGCTCCCACAATAGTGAAGTATAAACAATGTCTACTAGTTGATGGAGAATACTAATAATTAGTAGCATGAATAATGAAGTATAAATAATATCTAGTCCATTATTGCTTATAGCAACACTTGGAATCTGGAAGATATTTTTTGAGTCAATTATGTTGTAGTCTTAGACAAGACTACTATTTATGTTCTTGAAGTGTGCTATCACATTTTTGCTTTCTATATTCAATTTCACATGCTAGGGTTTGATAAATGATCCAAGGGTATTAAGGTCTAAGGCTTGCTACACCTTATGTAGATATCCTTTACGAATGTCTACAAACAAGTCAAAGTTTATTGCCTAAACACCACAACATCTCTCATATGTACAATAAGACTTTTGATCTTGCAACATCCCAATGAGTCTACATCTCATCATTTACTTTCTATATTTGCCATTCCACCAACTATACTTGAACAAATGCTGACTTTGCTAAGACTTTACCTCGACTTGTATCTTGAAGTCTTCCAACTTTGTGTCAATTATTTGAAAGCATACACATCTCTAGGGATCATATGAATCCATCTAATCATTTTTGTTATCAACTTGAAATGGAAGAGACATGTCATCTTGATCTATATATAGTTTTTTGTTCAAAATTATAAGAAATTAATTCATCCTATTTACTTTTCACATTGGTCATTCCACCATCTATCCTCTTTTGGGTGCTTAGTTTGGTTAGGCCCTTGTCTTGGAATCCTTCAATCTTTTAGCAACTATTGGTAGCTATAACTAACATAGATAATATGTGACTATCCTAAATACTAGATGTTATTTTTGTGAGGAAGAGGAGCATACGTAGACAACCTAGAATGGCAAAGGAACAATCAAGATTGAGGAACACAATGAGACAATGCTTGCATTATATCTTTGTTTGCATAGGGTAAAGCGTATGTCAAGTTTATGCATCCAATACTCAAAAATTTTAGGTCTTTTTAAATCGACTAACTCTATACTACTTAAGAACAAGAAAAATATATTAATTAAGTCCATATTTCTTAGCAACTAACAAAGCATATTGATTTGAATATCAAAATGGCATTCTTTATTAAATTCATGCATAGGTTGGCAATGCCTAGAACTTGAAATCCTTTCAAAAATTTTATTGTGAAATGATGAAGTGTTTGTGCATAATGTATACTTTATCTTTTAAAGCTCTCTCTCTCTCTCTCTCTCTCTCTCTCTCTCTCTCTCTCTCTCTCTCTCTCTCTCTCTCTCTCTCTCTCTCTCTCTCTCTCTCTCTCTCTCTCTCTCTCTCTCTCTCTCTCTCTCTCTCTCTCTCTCTCTCTCTCTCTCTCTCTCTCTCTATGCCACCTATCTACGCACATAGTTTCCTAGTAAGGCACCTTGCCTTCTTTTCTCCACCCTTACAAACACAAGCACATGCAAACCTCGAACACCTAATCTTGCCTATGCACATGAACCTCTCTTCGTACATCACATAATTATTTGCAATGCACTTTTAAGCATTAAAGATAATACCAAGTCATTTAAGGAAATCTTTCTTTGAAATAAAAAAGCACTCAACATGACCATAAGAAAGATATATTCTTATGACTACTTCTTGCTTTCCTTTTGACCCCATGTGCATAAAATTTGTAATGAGCTAAGATAATTCAAAACAAAAAAAAGGAGAGGAAATGTTGTTTAATCTTGTGTGAGAAACATGGGAAGTAGAATTTGGCATAAGCAACAAGAAAACCAAGCTTGCTCTTTTTGTTCTACAACAAGTCTTATAAGCAATGTAAATAATTGTAGCAATTTAGATCACCATTATCTACATTGCTTTGATAGAACATTTCATAGAGCCATGGGTTACAAAAATCGAGAAAAAATACTTGATAGGACATGAGAGAAATAAAAGCATAGTCAACTTTCATCCTCCTAGAGTGCTTTCATAACATGTTTGAAGCCCCTTGTTGCTCTGCCATGGAATCTCCCATGCTTTATAAGTTGAACATCACTAGGGTTAAGGAGCTTCACAACATGCTCTCAAGAAAATGTTTGATGCTCAAGGACTCCATTCTTTCCTGCTTCACCAAGCTTAAGTTGTCATTTATCATTATTGATGAACAAATATTGCTCTCCCATCCCCAAGTGAATGGATAACAACCCTTTCTTGGTTCAAAGCCCAATCAATCCTTTGATGTTGCCACCATTTCCCTCAAGTGCTTAGCATGACTAAGAATGATGTCAAGTTACAACATACATCTCCCTCCACCACTAAGACAAGCAAGGTCAAGGTGTATCAACATCTATCTTCTATGGTGCTCAATGATAGCTTTTATTTTGTCCATGATAAGGATGTTTAGGTCTCCTTCTAGGTGGGTATGGGTATCTCTTTCAACTAAATGCAAGTGCCATAACCAAGGAAACATGTTGAGAAATAGAAAAATGATGTATGTTCCAAGAAGAGATGTCATGAATCCCATATGCACAGTGAGGAGAGTGGAACAACCCAACTTCTATAAAGCATTGTACTTGACTATCACTTTCATAATGATGAATACAATATCATGATGCTTTCCTCTTTCAATTAGTGTCATTGTCATTGTCAGTATAATACACAAGATTGTTTTTATGAGTCCAAGCTTCCATCTTGGAACCTAATTCACTTGTGTAACCATTGTCTACTCTTTGTCCATGTCAATATGAATTTAGTCTTCACCTTCCAACCTCCATAGCTTCTGCCATGCTTTAGATTCAATACCCTGTCAGTCATAAAGAGGAGGTTCTACTGAGCTTAAGCTTGTGAATCGGTGTTTGCCTCCATTTTTTGACTACTTGCTTGGCCAGCCATGCTTCCTACGCTAATGCTCCTTGGCTTTGCATCACTTTTTGTGGCCCTCCACTCCATGCAGTTCTTCTTCCACTTCCACCATCTTTTGCACACATAAACAATTTCAACATTTTGAGGCTGTTGTTTATCTTAATTCCAAAACAAGCTGAGAGTAATACTCCCATCACATAGATTAGCCATACCTGGATGCAATGTATAAGAATATTGACGAACCTGACAGTGAGCAAAACACTGTGCTTAACATGAAAGGCCTGATTTGGATAAACACAGTATCTAATTGTCAGAATCTGCATTTCTGACTTAACCTGACTCCAGAATGTTCATCTATGTAGTAGATCCGATCCCTGCAGGTTTTGTTAAAGGTTCTACAACACATGAAAATGAAAGCCAAAGTCCAATGATCAGCCAAACGATTGATGTGCATTACTTCTTCTCTATCACCACTTATGGACTGAAAGAAAATAGAGAAACATTTAGTTGTTATAATTTTTATTGGCAGTTATTTACTATACTTGAAAAGGAAATGTCTTATGTCTTTATGGATAAGTAATCTATTTTCACTGCATTGTAGTGGGTTCTAGATATACATGCTTGGATACAGAAAGTGAAGAAAGTTGTCTTATTGGAAGATGTGAAAGAAGTTTTCCTAGACCTACAGAATGAGTTTCAAGTTTATGGCTTTAAGAAACGCAAGAGTTTTAAAGCAACCTCATGTAAAGAGGTGTGCTGCTTTCTGCTGTCAAACCCTACCCGGTTGTATTCAAGGAAAGTTGGCACCATGTAATCAGAGCAAATTGTTCTAGGCAGCTGCTTAACTACATTAAGCATTTCAAACATGAACTGCAAAAGAAAGCCTGTGCTACAACACTGATTCAAAGAAATATCCAACACCATGAAGAGCAGAAGAGGAAAAAGAGATCTATATCTATCAAGCTGTCATTATTCAAAAGGAAAACATGGATGTCCTTAACAGACTCTTTACAAAGACTATCGCTAATTATTGGCAGAAATAAAAACAGAGACTTGACATCATTTTCTCATCTTGCTTATTTGCTTGATTGATCTTCTATCCTGAAATTAGTCAAGGTCCTCAGTGGTTGCAAATTTGCTTTCAAAAACCCTTCGACACCGTGCGGGATGGCAGGAGCTGCCAGTTCAGTGTAGGATGCCAAGACGAACGCGCAGGATTTTTCAGAGCTCGAAACGGAGCCCGGACGAGAAAGGAGCCACAAAATGGGCAAGATTTGAAGAGGTGGACAAAACCTTGGACCAAAGGGGGGGTGCCCTTTGGGAATTTTTAACCCCCCCCCCCCCCCCCCCAAATTTTATGAAAAAAAATCGTGAGCAAAACGTGGAGAGAAGGCATGATTCATTATAGTTTATCAGTGATTGTCTTCTCATGTGATAGATGCTTGGGCCCAAAATGGCTATCCCATATAAGAGTGTAAGTGTAACCATTGTATCAAAGAGTCACAGTTTGGTGCATGGTTCATGGAACTATATGTGTGCACAATGTCTCTCCAATCCACCCAATGCTACATATACTCATGCTAGTCAAGCCTACGATGTCTCTCTCTAAGAAAACTGTGGCCCTTTGAAAGTGACTCCCAAGTATACATAATTTCTAACAAACTCCACTGGCCACTCTCCATCAAAAGTAAATTGATGCTCTAATCTTGTCACCCAAGCAGCTAAGGTGTTGAATATCATAACCCTAGATTTCTCAAGGTTCACCTTCAGGTCTCTATCTTTAAAGAAGGCTAATAGTGCATCCAAATGTATGTTATCCCTTGAGTAAGTTAGATATAATCACAATGTCATCTACATAAAGCAACAATGTCATTGAGACCAACACTCTAGTTAGAATAGCTCCAACTTCTCCTTCTTTATCAATATAATCTGAGACCATCTATATAGAGCCCAAACAATTGAGTGAGAGTGGGCATCCTTGTTTCATTCACACACACACACACACACACACACACACACACACACACACACACACACACACACACACACACACACACACACACACACACACACACACACACACACACACACACACACACACACACACACACACACACACACACACACACACACACACACACACACACACACACACACACACACACACACACACATTTTAGGCATAGTGCAAATTTCAATGAGAATTTAGGAAAGAGAGAGATAGAGATTTTGATTGAGAGAGAGAGAGAGAGATGTGAAGAGGGATATCACATTTTATAGATTAAAAATTCAATGAAATCTTTGATGGAGAGAGAGTGGGAAAGTTATTAGAGAGAGAGAGTGTGTGTGTTATAATGAGTCACCATGATTAAGGCAATAGTATGGGTGCACATACCTATTAATCAATTATCATGTGTTTCAGATAAGGACAAGATTCATAATCTCAAGCCTCAACATACTTGCATGTCTTAGTCGTGGGAATGAAAATAAAAATGATCATCTTATCAATGTACTTATTGCATATCTCATTTTTCCACATAATTATAAAGCGCTCTAGGATGTGTAAGTACAAATTCACATCACTTGTAAATGTTTGACTATTAAAAACAAATAGGCTATGAGTGAACTTTACAAAACATTGGAGTATTTGAACAATGATATGGTTACATGAGTTGAAATTTGTAGATTGGATATATGTTCATGCAAGTGTTTATATAGTAATATTGCTTTCCTTGCTTTCTATACTACCTTATTCAAATAAGTAAAGGAAAATTAATTGGGTGTGTGGCACCTACTGCCCTCCATTAATTGGTGAACTAACTAGTAGTCATCTAGCAAAGTCTAAGAGTGCTCTAGTTATAGCACTTCTACCTCTTCATTGTTGATCTAGGCAATTGTTGAAATCATCAAGGCTTCTTCTCATGTATGCCTCATCTCCCTTTAGCATGCTCCTTTGCATTTGTATTGCTTGAAGAAAAATGGCACATGCAATTGTAGGGCTTTGTCAATATATTTGAAGAGAAACATTATGAGGTGTCAAACATGATTTTGGGTATTGTGGTAGTTGTACATACCTCCTTGTTTAAGAAATCTATCCCAATGAGACTTTGAACAAAATAATCCTTGCACTTTAAGAGTGTATACTTGGTTCTGGTCTTTCTCATCAATTCGTTGTTCTCAAATACATTCATGAACACATTAAAGGGCATATGCAACATTATGAGGTGTCAAACACAATCTTGATACCTCCTTATTTAAGCAACCTATATCAAATAGATTTTGAGTAAAGGGATCCTTGCACTTTAAGAGTGTATAAATGGTGTCTTCCTCATCTTTTCATTGTTTTGAAGCAAATTTGTAGACACATTAAAGGGCATAAACCACTTCTAGTGCACTTTCTTGGAGCTATTGGTAAGCTTCATGTTGTTTTTAACATTCATCGCCGCCTAAACTCTCCTTGAATTCATAGCACAACCCATTCTTTATTATGGAAAGAGGAAGCAAAATATCAAAGAGTATAACGAATGCATGGCTTCTTGATTAATTTTGATAACATTTGTTGTTGAAGATATTTCTTTCTTAATTCGTTGACTTAGCATGTACATCTTGTCCCCAACACATGTAACAAATCATTCATTAAATACATATGTATATATATCCCTCCCTCGCTCCCTCTTATACCCAAGATTCCCCATGTTACAAGAGGTTTGGTCTCCAAATTACATCACAAGCCTTCATGAGAGTGCTCTAGTAACATCAGCAACATATTTACAAGCACTATATGTGAGCAAAACCCATTATGGAGTGTACTCCCCCTTGTAGCAATGGTAAGCGCAATGCGTAAGGCCAAGATAGACTAATGAGGCAATGTTGGCTACAAGGAACACATAAGGGCATCTCCTTTTGATATATAAAAATGCATCATAAGCAAATCTAGTGTATTTGGACACATTGATAGACTATTTGTCGAGAGTCTTTGGAATGTACACGTAATTACATGCATATATTATCAGACTTCATCGACAAGCCACACGCCATCCATTACACGCTTTTGATATTCCACTTCCTCTTTCCATAGCCGGCGGGGAATGGGTCGTGCCATGCATTCAAGGAGAGTTGAGGCACTGGCTCAAGAGATGTTACAGACAACATGCAACTTATCAGTTGGCTCCTGAGAAAGTGCAGAAGAAGTGGCTTCTACCCTTTAATGCTGTGTGTTTACAGGTTTGGCTCCAAGAAACTGCAGCGGCAGGGGCTTATGCCCTTTAACGTGTTTACCAATTTGGTTCAGAAGAACCACCAAAATCCCCAAGATCATGTCTGACACCTCTTAATGCTTCTTTTCAAATGTATGAGGAGAGCCCTACCGTCGTATGCATCTTTTTGCATTCGAGCGACAAGTGCAAAGGAATGTGCTTTAGGGACCACCTCGTTCAACAATGAAGAGGTACAAGTACCACCACTCGAGCGCTCTTAGACATTGCCATGGTTCTCTCACCAATCATGATAGAGGGATTAAATGGATGCCACCCAAATAACATGTCCTCAACTTATGGATTTGAATTGCGTAAATATATAACTTTTGAAATACTATGATGCATGCGCTCTTCAAATTTGGCTCATAACCTACTTGTCTCTTGTCACATGTTCACTAGACTTGAAGTGAATCGTACTACCTACATATCACACCACAATGCTTTGTAACCGTGTGAACACATGAGATACACAATAAGTAGATTGATGATGTTATCATTTCCATTCTAGGTTCAACGAGTAAGACATATGTAGCCATTTTCAGCCTTGAGAGTTAGGTCCAATTGAAATCTCATATCAAGAAGACTCTAGGAGAAGCAACGATGATCATGTGCTTTGTAGGGCATCGGAACCCAAATGAACAATAATGGACAAATGGATGATGGTTGATGATCACATGTGTAGCCTCACTCACCATCACAAGTCGAGCATGTGTAGACACTTTCTCTTGCATTGATGACCAGACACCAGCGATGAAATGTTCCATCGCAAATCACAAACATATTTCCATGCCTAGCAACCATCCCAGTAACCATCCACGCGCAACATGCTATCAAAAACATATCTTAACATGCTTGCAAATAAGTGAATATAGCAAGGATTACTTGTACTTCATATATATATATATATATATAGTTGCCACAAAATGATTGAAACTACGCATTGCATGTGCAAAGATGCACAATCGAAAAATGACCGCTACATGCACTACCATGTGCATGATCGATTTAGGCTAGCAAGGATACAATCAATCCCTTGCTTGTTGCCTTCTTGAGCATGAACATGCATGTTATTTCACTTTTGGCATAATTATTGGAGGCGCATGGCCTCATGTTAATAAACGTTCATGTGATTTGTCACTCCCCCATCCCAACCTCTATTACATCAGAGCTTTGCAACAATCGAGAAGGCTAATCAAGAAAACTCAGGTATGGCAATTCCCCAAGGAGGAGCGGAGCAACATCATCAAAACCATGAAGCTGGTCCTTATAAAGTGCCTTTCTCAAATCAATATGGCAATGAACAAAGAAGGTATCCGAAGAATGAAAATGGAACGCTGCAATCTGGACAAAAAGGTGAAGAGGCTGCAAACAAGGAAGGTGAGGTGATTATACATGTATCTGTTTCCACTGCAATTCTTAAATTGTGGAATAACGAATTCGAAAGGGAAGCATTTGTTGGCTATTCTCATGGACCTCAACCCCCAACTAAATACATGAGATCTTGGGTCAGAAACCGTTGGGATTCCATTGATTGTAGGGTAATTGAGATCAATTACATGCCAAATAATTTATTTTTCTTCAAGTTTGAAACCAAATAAATGGCCTTGAATGTATTGGGTATAGAGCAATGGATGATTAAGAATTCTTTGCTTACCCTGTTTAAATGGACGCCGGACTTTAACCCTAAACAGATAAACCTATCAAAATCCCTATTTGCATAGAGCTTATTGACTTGCCAAGAAACCTATGGCCATTCGTCAAATCCCTTACCACTCCACTAGGTAGGATACTAGGGCAAAGACCAGCCAATCTCATCACACCCAGATGGTTCCCTCAAGTTCTTATTGAAATGGATCTATCCAAACAGATCCCTAATTTTTTGTTAATTAAGAATTCTAAAGACCAAGACCTCGTCAAACAACCTTTTACTTACATGATTTACCGAATGCATGTTTCAAATGTCTGAAAGTGGGTCACTACATCACGATTTGCCCTGAGATGAAACCCAAGGAACATGCAACACAAGAAGGTAAGCAGGCCTCTAATTATGGATTTCAAGCTACAAAAAAAAGAGTAAAGAACCAAATAATGCTGGTCATGTAGTAAATAGTGGCATTAAAAAAATGAATAGTAACAACACTAAATACTCTCCACTTCTATCAGACGTTCCTAATGACACTGCAGGTTCCAAACCTGCTGAAGGGACCTCTAAGGGGGGGAAATGCATGTATTCAAAGATCAAGTTGGCATTTCTTCAATTAACTACTTCACTCTTCCATGGAGTGCTTGAGACTCTATTTGGCTTAGCATATTTCATGGTTTAGAAGGAATCGATTAAATTTGGTGCTCTTCCTACAAATATTAACCATGGAGTGATCAAACTTATTCATAAGAGAGATGATACAGCTAAGCTATCCAATTGGAGACCCATAACTTGCCTCTCATCAACATATAAAATATTTGCAAAGGCTTTGGCAAGAAGACTCATCCCACATTTAGATGGATGGCTTAGAAAGGAACAAAAAGGATTTGTGAAGGGTAGATTTATCCTAGATGCTATCATCAGCCTTTGGGATGGATTTGAACATGCCCAAAAAAAAAACAAGACTTTTTATTCTTTAAATAAGGCCTATGATCGACTAAATTGGTGTTTTGTCTTGTAGTCCTTGCAGGATATGGGTATGGGACATAGATTTATCTGATTCGTAAACACATTATTTGGTAATGCAAGTGCTAAAGTGGCAATTAATGGAGAGCTGTGAGCTGCATTCCCCCTCTATAGGTCCATTAGACAGGGTTGTCCACTTACCCCCTTACTATTTGCAATAGCATTTGATGCATTGGGCTGGTTAATTGAGGAGGAAGTTAAATGGGGCAGACTCAAAGGAATCAATCTGCCCAACAATAGGGACATGGTGCTCAACTTGTTCGTGGACGACACAAATAGCACAGTTAACAACGATCCCCATCTTCCATAGAAGCCTATTGGAGATGCATATAGGAATTCTATCAAGCATTAGGTTCTGTTGTGAATCCTAGTAAAATTGGCATTAAGACACTAATTAATGCCCCTCCTTTATGGCTGATTGATGCACAATGCAAGGAGTTGGAAGAAGGCAAACTTTTTAGACTTCTAGGAATCCCAATGGGGTTTGGGGTCTCATTGAAACAACGATGGGAATGGTCGCTAGGCAAAGTCAAAAAGAAGCTAGATTATCTCAATGGACGCCACTACTCATTTACTGGTAGAATGGTTGTCCTTAAGCACATTCTGATACCTTCCACAATATATTTCTTAAGCTTTTGGAGTAGATTCTTCACCCCAAGGAGGAGTGGAGTAACATCATCAAAACCCTAAAGCCGGTTCTTATAGAGTGCCTTCATCAAATCAGTATGGCAATGAACAAAGAAAGTATCCAACGAATAAAAATGGAACGCTGCAATCTAGAAAAAAGGGTGAAGAGACTACAAACAAAGAAGGTGAGGTGATTATGCATGTATCTGTTTCAACTGAAATTCTGAAATTGTGGAATAACGAATTCAAAAGGACAGCACTTTGTTGGCTATTGCCATGGACGTCGACCCCCAACTGAATACATGAGATCTTGGATCAAAAACAGTTGGGAGCCCATTGATTGTAGGGTAATTGAGATCAATTACATGCCAAATAATTTTTTTTCTTCCAGTTTGAAGCCAAAGAAATGGCCCTAAATGTATTGGGTATAGGGCAATGGATGATTAAGAATGCCCCGCTTACCCTATTTAAATGGACGCCAAGCTTTAACCCCAAAATAGATAAACATGTCAAAATCCCTATTTGGGTAGAGCTCACTGACTTACCAAGAAACCTATGGCCATTCACCAAAGCTCTTATTGCTCCACTAGGCAGGATATTGGCAGCTAATCTCATCTCCCCCAAATGGTTCCCTCAAGTTCTTATTGAAATGGATCTATCCAAACATATCGCTGATTTTCTGTTAATCAAGAATTCTAAAGGCCAAACAACCTTTGACTTATAGGATTTTACCGAATGCATGTTTTAAATGTGTGAAAGTGGGTCACTAGATCAGGGATTGCCCTGAGATGAAACCCAAGGAACATGCAACACAAGAAGGTAAGCATGCCTCTAATGATGGATTTCAAGCTGCAAAAAAAAAGGGTAAAAAATCGAATAATGCTAGTCGGGCAGTAAATAGTGGCATTAAAAAATTTAATAGTAACAACAATAGATATTGTCCACTTGTAAATGATATCCCAAAGAATTAATTCTTGGTGAAATATATGGAGTGCATACTGTCATTTGGAATTGGCTGCTGCGCACTTTATTTCTGTGGGTGGCAGATATGGAGGATTGCTCGGAATAAAAAGTTGTTTGAACAGCTCGATGTGGATCCACAGCATAGTTTTAAAGAGGACTTTTTGTTTTAGGCCGAGACTCAAAGAAAACAACTGTTGGCTAAAGACTGCAACAAGCATCCCTCATCCCAAAAGAAGAAGAAGGAAGACGTGTACGAAGAATTGGGCATCGAGATGAAGAAGTTCCTCATTCATGAAGAAAAGAGAAAGAAAATGGAGTGCAGAGAAGCATGGTTTATTGCTATGTATGAAAAACCTACTCCCAACACCCTTGATGTAATGGAAACTCAAGTCAGGAAATGAAAAGCTTAGCCAATGTAAATAGAAAGAAGACTGCTTAGTCTAGGCGGGTGGACTCGTGCTTAAATCCATATTTTGTAATACTCCTATATTACTTTTACTTTTACTAATACAACTTATCGTTTGCTCAACTAAAAAGCTAGGCATTGGTAGTACCGGTCTATGCCCTCGATGTTACACAAAGAAGAGAAAACCATCCCCCATCTTTTCTTTTCATGACAATTTAATCAAAATGCTCTGAATCTACTGCAAAAAATGATATCCCAAAGAATTAATTCTTGGTGAAATATATGGAGTGCATACTGTCATTTGGAATTGGCTGCTGCGCACTTTATTTCTGTGGGTGGCAGATATGGAGGATTGCTCGGAATAGAAAGTTGTTTGAACAGCTCGATGTGGATCCACTGCATAGTTTTAAAGAGGACTTTTTGTTTTAGGCCGAGACTCAAAGAAAACAACTGTTGGCTAAAGGCTGCAGCAAGCGTCCCTCATCCCAAAAGAAGAAGAAGGAAGACGTGTACGAAGAATTGGGCATCGAGATGAAGAAGTTCCTCATTCATGAAGAAAAGAGAAAGAAAATGGAGTGCAGAGAAGCATGGTTTATTGCTATGTATGAAAAGCATACTCCCAACACCCTTGATGTAATGGAAACTCAAGCCAGGAAATGAAAAGCTTAGCCAATGTAAATAGAAAGAAGACTGCTTAGTCTAGGCGGGTGCACTCGTGCTTAAATCCATATTTTGTAATACTCCGATATTACTTTTACTTTTACTAATACAACTTATCGTTTGCTCAACTAAAAAGAAATCGCAACATGGGAAGCTTGGACTGAGCGGTTTAATAACACATGACAACATATTTACGGGGCATGGCGCAAGAAAGGACCCATTGCAGACCAGTGTTCATCTTTGAAAGTCCCCTAGGTTTTTTCCATTGAGCTTCAGTAGAAAAAAAAACCCTTGAGCCTCAGAAGACGTAATGCCCAAGGGCCTGCAGGATAAACTAACGAGAACATACGGAAAAAAACCCTGGAGTCTCAGAAGACATCAGCTCCATCCGATATACGGAGATACCCGGCAGCCACATCTAGTGAAAGTATTGCATTGACAAACTATATTGTAGCATTGCGAGCACTGATTTGATCAATCACATACAAAATTCGAATCGGGCAAAAAATGACGTGTTTCCGATATCGCGAAAACTTTCTATGCAAAGGCCCGGGCGAGTTCGTGTGGCCCCCCAAGGGCTGGGCAAGGGCAAGGGGGCAAAGGGTGAAGAGGCCGAAACCTCTGAACTCCTCGCATCATTCTTCATGAGACCTACCCATCGTTTCCCGAACATGGCGGCTAGGGACGGAATGCAACGCAGCGTTCGCGCGAAAACTTTCTATGCAAAGGCCCGGGCGAGTTCGTGTGGCCCCCCAAGGGCTGGGCAAGGGCAAGGGGGCAAAGGGTGAAGAGGCCGAAACCTCTGAACTCCTCGCATCATTCTTCATGAGACCTACTCATCGTTTCCCGAACATGGCGGCTAGGGACGGAATGCAACGCAGCGTTCCCCACACTATCAGACCGATTCATTATTGACTTTTCTCTGATTCATTACTGACTATTTTCTGATGTCTCACTAGTCCCGGCGGGGCTCGAACCCGCGACCTTCGGCTCATAAGACCAACGCTCTAAACCAACTGAGCTACGGGACTTTCTTACAAATTTGGCTGCCATATTTGCCTTCTCCCTTGCTCATATTTAAACGGCATCCAATTTGTTCTCTTTCCACAAGATTTGACACGAGTGCATAGAAAGCCTTTTACCCTTGTCTTTTCAAAAGTTTGTGGTTACCCTTTCAACCAAGGTATTGCTTACACAAGAGTGATTGTTTGGCATGCTATGTTGTTCTCCTTGTAAGGAAGTTTAAACCTTACCATGAAGCAACAAAACACGGCTAAGAGGAGATCGGAGTTGCAAGAGGTTCTCTTTTATCTCTATAGCAAAGGATTGTAGCACCCAAGTGACTTTGGTATGTGGGTGGATGCATTTTGGGGTGTCCCGTGTGTAGGCGTAAGTGAGCATCTAACAAATCATACACTTTTTCCAAGAATAACCTAATGAGCTTGGACCTTGTCCTTATGATACACATATGGGCTCTTACATATGAGTTCTCACCCATTTATAGTGGACATCAAGTGAAGAAGATGGAATTGCTAGAGGTGGATTCATCCTAGAATTTCCTATCAGATAAGCATACGAATGTACCAATTGAGCCATGGAGGGATTGCAAGAGAACATTTTGACACAAATATCATTGCAAGAAATATTCTACATTCCCCATTGTGGTGACCTACTCTTTTCAGACACAGGGCCCATTTCGCCAAATAGCGTTGCAATGACTGTCAACAAACCAAACTTCCAATCAGAGAGCATAAAATGGAAATCTCCCCCATAATCGCCCACCAACCCTTTAAGTTGTGGGGAATAGATATTATGGGACCCTTCAATCTTGCTACCTAGTACTCCCAAGTATGCTTAATTATCATGGCTATTGACTACATGACTAAATGGGTGGAGAAGAGGGCCACAATGAAGAATTATGCTAGAACCACAATTAAATTCTTGTGGGAGCAAGTCATCTCGTACTTTGGTTACCCCATTGAGATTGTTACTGACCAACGAACTAATTACTTGAATGAGATAATTAAATAAGTCTTGTGTCCGCATTCCTAGTCCTACATCCCAACTCTACTCCTTACTATCCGCACGCAAATAGCCAAGTAGAAGCAACTAATAAAATCCTAGTTATTGTCCTAATGAAGACCGTCTCAACTTCTAGTTCAAACTAGGATAATAAGCTCAGCCTACACTTTGGGCTTATTGTATAGATTACAAGATGGCAAACACCCTTCATAATGACTTAGGGGACTGACATGATTATGTCTATCAAGTTCCTTATTCCTAGTATCCACATCGCAATGCAAGAATGCTAGGAGGGTTCTAGAGGTTGGATCAAATGCCTTACGGAACTCGAACACCTTATTGAAACACGATTGCTCACAACTCATGCCCTACTTGTTGAGAAAGCCCAAGGAAAGGCCTAGTTTCATAAACATGTTAAGCACAATGATCATTCAACGAAGTTGACACATTTCTATTATACTCATTCAAATGCTATAAGTATAAACTTGAACTTTGAGGCCTCGGACCCTATCACATTTGTGGCATCAATAGGATAGGAAACCAAGTTAAAAATCTTGGACAAAAATAGTATTAGCCACTGTAAGGCGCATAGATTTACTATCCTCCAGGGTACTACCTACACGAACTATCCATGAAAGATCTCGACATTCCCATTGGATCCATCGTGGTGACTGAGCAGGCCTAGTACAAACAAATGGAGCAATGCATGTAGCAAGATAATCAAACTTTAACCAAGCTTCTCCCTAGGAATTTCAACATTAGGGTGCCGATCACTAGTAACCTAGGATCAAAAGGTTGACCTCATAATACCACTTGCCCACCTTTGCATCAGATTGACTATGACCACAAGTCTGATTGCTGATGCACTCATTGACGAAGGTGTTGACTTCAACACCATTTCTTATTGCTATTGACAAAAATTGGATCAACTGCCATTGCGACCTACTAACACCAAACTGCCTCCCTACATAGAGACAAACCATATTCATTGCTAGGAAAATGCAAAGTAAAAGTGGCAACGGAAATGAAAACCATTCCAATCTTCTTCTATGTTCTATCGGAACAGAGAAGGGGTTGGAACTAAAATAATGCTGGGTCACACATTCAAATTCTACACGGAGTGTAATGTTAACTACATTTCCAAATGCATCTGCTTGAAATTTATGAACATACAAATTATATTAATATTTAGTCTCGATAATTTAACTCTACGGCCCATGACAATCACTACTTCGCCATCGTGACTCCAACAAGTCCACTAACATGGCTCTCCTCTCAGAGCTCCTAATCGTGAAGTCTTAGGATTAGTATTTTGTGAGCACCAACATTTTGCCACCTCAAACCAATTTGAGGCCTCATACCTAATCTTATGTAGGATCCAAATCCATGAGGACCACTATGTCCATACTTGTTGAACACGCTATAAACATGCCTTAGCTATCCACAGGAAATGTACAATACCTCAATGGATACCCAAGGCTCTCCTACATGCTCAAGGGTGCTATCAAGGTTATAAGTATCTCTTGCTCCCTAAGAAAACCTCATCTATGTAATCATATCATCATGAGTCACTATCTTGTCATGTATTGACTTGCACACACATTAAAGACTAAGAGACATAGCAACAACAGTCCCATCTCACCGGTCCATCTAATCAAAACAAGCAAGAAAATTGAGCCAAGATGACATTATCTCCAAAGCTGCAGATCTTTGTTGCACCAACTACCATGTGTAAAGCCTCCACCTTAGTTGACCCTAACAAAAAATCCAAGCCTATGATGGTATATTGACCTATGCATTCCCACATGAACCCCTCAGTTCCCCCTTAGCAGGGATCACTCACAAACACATCCACATGACTTCAAAAGGAAACTTTTTTCATGTCATCTTTACACATTTGACATTTACAAGTTGAATAAAAAAGGGCTCTGTTTTATTTCTTGGAAATTCATCGATAAGAATACTTTTAAATAGGCCTTGAACTCACATGATATAGAAAAGGGGCGTGTTTGATTTCTAAAAAAATCACCGATATGGATATTTTTAAATAGGCATTGAACACATGTGATATAGAAAAGAGGTGCGTATTATTTCTCAAAAAATTAATTGATAATGATATTTATAAATAGGTCTTGTGAACACATGTGATATAGAGGATTTACTTATAGCGAATCCCCCGAGGGTTCCCTTGGAGGTGCCTACTTCTCGAGAATCTGTGTACCTAGACAACCACACATGTATGACCATTGATATTTGCATGCCCATCACCTCTGTATAACCACTACTTCAAGAGCACCCTCATAATATGTTGTTGAACTCAAGTAGTGTGTGTCTCTCTTTAGAATCAGTGGACCATAAGTTGCTTCACCTTGGCCATTCAAAGAAAAGCCAGAACTATTGCTTGAAGACCAAGTTGAAAAAATCAAATAGCAATGTACCTCTTTCAATCACTTCATATGAGGTGGTCTTAATTGCACCACAACATGGCAAGTGATGATAGTTGCCTTTTCATATTAGTTGAATGATGTCATGCAATCAATTTGCTAAGAAATGACCCCACATATTGTGAAGCTATGTCCTTAAGATCTATCATCGATACCACAAACTAGACACATCAAAAGAGTAAGTTAATGAGGTAAAGAAGTGGTAAGTGAGGTATGGTTAATTCATTGTTAATGGATAATCTTATGATCATTACTCTTTTTTTGTAGATGGCAACTCAATAAGTCCCTCCATGATGAGAAAAAGCTAGTTTTCACCACATAAAAAAGAGTGAATTTTTATTTGCAAGTAAGCATAATTGGGAGTAGGAATTCTACAATTCTAGCTCCTAGCTCCTAACTAGAAGGCTTGGTCAACATATAACACACCACTAGAGAGCTTATAGCCAAATATGGCTCTCATTGACTATATCTAATGAAAACCAATGTTCACTTCATGATGTGCTCATCTCTCATTAAAAACTACCACCCATACACCAAATCCAACATATACTCCTATGCCTTCAGTTATGGTGACTAGTTTGTAAAGAGGGCAGCCAATTTTTCAAACTCAGCCCAAAGCTACTAGAAGAAACACTTGGGATAAAGGACAACAAAAGCTAATACAATAGAACATAGAAAATACCTAAGCTCACATAGAGATGGGATGGCCCAATAAGACATATTTCATCTTAGTGCCTTAAAAAAGCATAGAAAAACAAAAGGACAAAGATGAACTCAAATGTCTTGAGTGTGGGATCTCACATCTATATGCAGTTTGCTCGACAAGAAAAGCATATACTAGTAAGATGGGCATTCCATTAGTATCGTTAGGGATCTTTGGAGTTGAGTCTCTTAATAACGAATTCCACTCAATGCCATGACTAGGACACAGGACAAATGAGTTGGGGTGTCAATACTAGGACCTAGCAACATAGATGCATCCTCAATAGGGAAAAAGAACAAAAAGAAGAGAAATAAAAGAGCAGCAAGAAAGATCAATTTAAAGGGTGATGGTGCTATCACGTTGATCTCAGAGAGAAAATTTCATGACACAGAACCTGAAACTTCAATTGTGAAAATTGAGAAGGTGAGTGCTAAGGTAGCACACTACCCTGACCCCAAACACCAATTGGAAATAATTGAGAAGGTGAGATGTTGGGTGGAAGATGCCCAAGCCCCCATAGGAAAGTCTATACTAGAATATGACAATCATGAATTCTCAAGCATCAAGCCATCCTCTTCTCCAACATACATCCAATTAGTGAAAAGTCAAGGAGATGACCCATGAGAAAGTAGAAGAGAGTGGGTTGACCTTCCCCACCATGGTGTGGATATCGTATTACTAGAATGTCTAGAAGATGACCCACATGAGCAAGCACAAGAGAGAGTGAGTTGACCTTCCCCACCATGGTGTGGATATCACTATTCAATAGATTAAATAGTGTCATGACAAGGAAGTAGATGTAGGTCTACTAGCCACCCTAGTCTCCACCCAAGTGTTACTACACCCTCCTTAGTTAGCTATTGAGACAAAATCCTAGCTTATGGAGAACTTTCAAGGCATGGTTCGAGGGACAAAATCAGCTGATGCTTGTGAGAGAGACATACAATGAAACTCACATCCTAATGCCAAATTCACTACAAATTAATGTCTTGTAGGAAGGGGTAGAATTGCATGTATTCCTTCTAGTCATCACCTTAGGGGACATGACTTGAAGAGAAAGTATGAACACAAGGGCAGAAGTGAGTGTTTTCAACTAGGTGGTGTTGCAAGCTTGCGGTGGCTCCCTTGTGGAGACTAGTTGATTCAATGTGACATTGGCTAATGGCACAAAGGTTAGACTATTCCAAGTTCTCATAGATTGGCTAGTCAAGATAGCAAGTGTCGAATTTTCAATGAATTTCATTGTCATCACAAGAGTCGGCTATGATATCTTGCTATAGGCAAGCCTTGGATGAGAGGTGCATGAGTGATTGAGGACTGGGTAATGGGTTGATATTCTTTGGTGATCAAATAGAAGTAGTTTTCATAGATATGGATACCTAGAAGATTTCATCCTTTGACTTAGATGCCATTTCTATGGTGCTCAAGGGAAGATTGCACAATAAAGCCAATTATGGTCTCCTAACTAAGTATATCCCATGTCTAGAGGATGAGTATGACTAGATGCATCATTCTCTAATGATGAAGGTGATAATAAGAAAATAGTCAAGAAACTGAGCACTTCTGTAACGTGTCCACCTGTTCCCTTCAGGATACGTCTTAGCAGTCCATCGGAAAGGAGGTCTAGAAAGCTCCGCTCGACACTCCCATGGAATGTCACGGGGTTTGCGATCTAGGACTTTCCGCGTCTGCCACGTAGCGAAAGTATTCTAGCTGTTCCCACTTAGGACCGACATGAATCAGGGTTTCCCCTAATGGTCATTTCCTAAATGGCAACTAGTGTCGAACCCTAAGCAAACTACTTTACGCAGAAACACCAGGGCCGAAGCGGATTCACGTTGCACTTAGTTCAAGGAGAATGGGAAACGAGAGGGATGCAAGGCTCGACCTCTCTGCCATAAGGCATAGTCCCATTCCATTCCTCTAAAACAACGTAAATCGGGATTATTATAACTTAGACTCTAGGTTAGCGCCCTTGATATTCATTCCCTTTGAAACGATCTTCTTGCTGTCCATCATGATTGAGAAAAGTTCTCGGCCAACCGAGACCACCCATCTGTAGGACGGACCCATGGACACATCCACCGCACTTTTCTCACGTTGTTTTAGTTTTCTAATTACCTACCACATTTAGTTGGACATGCATCAAACAGCTTCCTTAATTAGTCCGTTAGGCACCGGTTTCTTCACGTAATCATAGCACTTGACATAGAAAAGTAGTGTCAAACAAGTTCCTTTTCAACAGGTTATCATATTTATCTTTGAAATACATTTATAAAGTCCAGCCCATAGGCTTATTCGTGATTCGCCCAAAGGCTATCCAGCAATCCACAGGGATTACTAATCCAAGATTCTGCTCATAGACTAGTATGCGGACCTCGAGATCCAATCTCGAGTCACGTTGGCCTCTTGTGCAGGGCCCGGAAGGCGAGGGATTTACGGCTAGAGCCCCCTCTAGCACCCAAGCGTCCTCCTGCTCCAAGTAGTGCTCAACGGAGAGACCTCACGCGGCGGGTTCCGTCCACCTTTCCGGCGCGCGGCTAACAACCCCCTTGGTTAGGGTCAGGCAGACAATCGGGGGTAACTGAGGCTGCCTCTCCCTTCAGGCCTTCAACCTGAAGCATTAGATATCTTTTCATCTTATAATTCTTTGAGAAAACAAAGCAAACAGTGCTCTCTAAACTGTTACAAGAAAAATCATTTCCAGTGGTCGTTATTTTGGCCAACTGCTAAGGAGTGAATCCTTCTCTCCAAATGAACCTAGCATTCGATCCGGGATCAATTGCGACTCGGCAAGATCCCCAAAGGTTTGTTTGTTAACCCTTATGTCCTTGGGTTAGGGCCGTTGTCGAAGGGTTTTCGAAAGCAAAGTCGCGACCACAGAGGACCTTGAATAATTTCAAGATAGAAGATCCAGTATGTGAATAAGCAAGACGTGAAAATGATGTCAAAATAGTATTTATATTACTGCCATGAAGTTTGCAAAATACAAGATGTCTTCAAATCTGATCAGTCCACTAATTTTAGGCCTCTCAATTTAATTCTGCTGCATTTGTAGATCCTTGACCTTGAACAGTATGTGCAGAAATTTAGAATTCAAATATACAACACTATCGTGATCATCTTGGATTCAGATGTCGATAATGTGTGGGAAACTGCCATCAGTGAGTTTATAATCAGGAGGCATGAACTGTAATATAGTCTCTTTAATAATATCTCGAACTGTGGTCCATCCTGTGTGGAAACTGTATCTATTCACCAAAATCTCTTCAACCTGTTTCACAGTTTTTCCCCTCCATTGCTCCAAGAAAGAGTTAAGGTTTCCACAGAGATCTGAAAACTCTGTTTTTGCTTCTTTCAGCACACTAATGCTACTAAATTATAGATTAATGTCATTCAGATGCATCTCTGAAAACAGTCTGCACCCAAAGGAATTGCCTCTCTCCAATGAGTATGGAAACATCTTGTTAATAAAATTTTCTATTCTTCTCGAAGCCTGGAGCTTTGATGTCACAAACCTTCAAGCTTGCGCGAAGTTTGCTGTCATTTTGAATGATCTGAATGCCAATCTTTTGGTCAAAATTGGCAGATTTGAGCTTATCCAGCTCCCTTGAGGCATATAACAAAGCAACACCACTATCTGGTACAATGCCCTCATCAACAGCAGACCAAGGTGTCCATTTTGATGATAGAAGAATAGATATATTAATCTCTTGTCCACCTCGAATGAACTCAATTTCAAGTCCAAACAAGGCACAGAAATAGTTCTCAAGAACAGTTCCTCTGTCAGTGATACTTAACCTCACCACTACCTGAATTTTGCTCTCCTCATCTCTGCCACCCCACAGCAACAGATGTAGCTAGACCTACTACAAGTTGTATATTGCCTTGTGTGTCTGAGTCGAGGCCCTCAAGTGAGGACCCTTTGGGTAACAAAAGAAATTTACTTGCATGGCTGCTTTCGGTAGAAAGTAGGCCGCCTTGAGTGCTGAAGTGCCCTTTGAGATGAGCAGACGTGGCTGTAACTGCTTCCTGACCACTGGTCGGTTCTTTCATGGAGACTTGCGGGGCTGCTTCGATGTCCACAACATAATTTATTTCATGCATGGGTTGTGCCTTGCTTTGTTGTCCAGGGTCTGCTTGTAGAAAAGGAGCAGGGTCTACGTAGATTGTGTGCACTTGCAGAGGTGTCTTTGGTGCCTGGAGAATTTTCTATTCCAAGGCTGGTCCATTCGCACATGCATGCGTATCTTTAACTTGATCAACGAGCAGCGCAGGAATATCAAACCACCGGCTGGAGTTCCTTCTTCTTTGACAGAAGCTCCTTGTGACGTCTGGTGTAGTACAGAGATCAAATTCAGATGAACCATCTTTCTCGCCTAGGAATCAAATTTAGATGAACCATCTTTCTCTTCCTCTGCACCCTTAATTCCCTGCTCTCGTAAAAGCTCCTCCCTGTCCTCCGAAAAGCAAAACGGCCAATAAAGCTCTCATTTTTTCCCACAATAGCCTTAGAAAAGCATTTCTCAGAAAAGCCTGTCGGAAGTTCTCAAGAGTGACACGCCCATCCTTATTAGGTTCTAGCAGGGTATACTAGGCACGAAGATAAACCAACTCATCTTCTGTAAAAGTCCTGGACAAAGCCTTTAAAGCTGCTCGTTTCAAAGGTGACGATCGGAGATAAGCTTTTACCAACTTGTAAACCAATATATCCAAAGGAATCTTATTATCTCCACGAAGCCAGGGGTGTGTTAAAGCCTGAGCAGCTGTCATCCTCTTGCGTAAATCTTTGCACAACAGCCGCTTAACAAAATCCTTAGCTTCTGCAGAGATAGTTGGCCAAGGCATCTCATCAAAACTGGGATCAGCACGGATCACAGCCCGAAATATCCCCGACTCAGTGCGAGCCCAAAAAGGCCGACTTCCACAAAGAAGAATATAAGTAATAACTCCAATGCTCCAAACATCAGCCTCTGTGCTGTATGATCGATGAAGAACTTCAGGTGCAACATAGTAGGCACTTCCCACGATGTCATTAAGTCTCTCCTCTGGCTTGACAAAATCCGACAGACCAAAATCAATAGCCTTCATTGGTGCAGCTTCATCCTTCGTTGTGAAAAGAAAATTCTCTGGCTTCAAATCCCGATGAACAACACCTTGCAAGTGGCAGAAGGATACTATGTTCAAAATTTGAACCACAATAACTTTTGCATCCTCCTCAGAGTATCTTCCGCCCCGTGACAGAATGCGATCCAATAGCTCTCCTCCCTCGCAAAGTTCCATAATCGGCATATCTTGAAATAAGTGTAGCCCATGAGATTGCATCTCGAGTTACCAGTCTACCAAAATTCCTTATTCTTCTCCGTCTTCAGCATAGAATGAAAGAGCAAACATAACAACTAAGTATGTACAAAGTATCAAATCACACACACGACTTTTGGGTGGTTTACACACCTCAAATGCGCAGCAATACGACACCGTACCTCACATAGCTTATGCAACCAAGCTACCTCACATGCAGCCATTGCTACACCCCTGTACTCAGCCTCTGTGCTCGACAAGGCAACTGTAGGCTGTTTCTTGCTGCTCCAAGTGACTGCAGCACTCCCAAAAGAGAACACATATCCACTGGTAGATCGTCTATCAGAAATACTACCAGCCCAATCAGCATCAGTGTATCCATGCAACTGTATCTGAACCCCAGTCTCATAAAATAGTCCATACTGCAATGTGGACTTCACATACCTGAGTATGCGTCTAGCCGCATCCAAATGTGGTTTCCTTGGAGCCTGCATAAACTGACTTACCAATCCAACAGCATAGCTCAAATCTGGCCTGGTAATAGTCATATAAATCAAACTTCCTACTATGCGTCTGTACATAGTAGGGTCTTCTAGAAGCTCACCTGCATCTGTGCTCAGCTTCACATTTTGCTCCAAAGGAACTGAAATAGGCTTACAGCCTGTCATCCCATATTTGGACAGCATGTCCAATCCATACTGCCTCTACAAGAGCTGAATCTCACTTGGTGATCTAATCACCTCAATGCCCAAGAAATAACGCAGCTTTTCCAAATCCTTCATCTCAAACTTCTGCTTCAATAGCATTTTCACATGAAGGATATCTTCATCACTGTCACCTGTCATAATCAAATCATCAACATAAATGACAAGTAGCATAATACCTTTCTCTGTTTTTCTCACATAAAGTGAGAAATTTGCCTTGGAAATCTGAAAGCCAATAGTGACAAGATACTGTCCTATCTTGTCAGACCATGCTCTAGATGCTTGCTTCAAGCCATACAAGGCTTTCTTCAACCTGCAAACAAACTCAAGATGAACAGCATGCACATAACCTGGTGGCTGCTCCATATAGACCTCTTCTTGCAAATCACCATGCAAGAAGGCATTCTTTACATCCATCTGATGTAAAGACCATCCCTTTGATGTAGCCATAGCAATGACTGCTCTTACAGTTGCCATCCTTGCAACTGGACTGAATGTTTCTTCATAGTCAATGCCATATGTTTGTGCATACCCCTTGACTACTAATCTTGCCTTGTATCTGTTCATAGAACCATCTGCATTGTGCTTCACCTTATAAACCCACTTACAGCCAATTGCATTCTTACCTTTAGGCAAAGGTACTAACTCCCATGTAGCATTTGCTTCCAAGGCATCCATTTCTTCATCCATGGCTTTCTCCCATTTTTCTTTTCCCATGGGTTGCTCAAAAGATGTGGGTTCTGGTTCCTGTATCACTTTGACCATATATGCATAGTGAATGGCTGTAAATCCATCATATTTCAGCCTATCCACAGGATACCTAGCTCTCGTAGACCTGCGCAAAGTAGGTTCACTCCCAGGTGCTCTCAAAACATCCCTGGTCTTCCTTACTCCAGGTGTAACAATAGAAGGAATACCCAACTCATCATCAATGCTCTGTTCTGAGCCACTGGATTCACCATCCACATAAGAGTGACCTGCATTCACATCAAACATGGGCTGATCAACCTTCTCTTTTCCTTTTCGTGATACCTGCATACCACTATCTGCATTACTTTGAGAAGATTCTCCTGATCTCAATCTGCCTGTCCATGGCGAAGAATGTGAACCACTGGTAGAGGACGCTCCAGGTCCACTAATATTTTGTGACTGCTGCTGTGAATTCTGTGCAGCATTACCATTTTGTGCATCTACATCATCAATCACATTTACTAGTTTATACCATCTACTCATCTCATCAAAAAAAACATCTCTGCTCACTGTAAACTTACGAGTAGAAGGGTTATAGCATCTATACCCTTTTTGCTGCAGAGAGTAACCAATAAAGATGCACTTCTCAGCTTTTGGATCCAACTTGGATCTCAACTCATCTGGCACATGTACATAGGCAATGCAACCAAAAATTTTCAAATGAGATATATCTGGTTTCCTACCAGTATACCTCTTCTCTGGAGTCATTCCATGTATTGCTGCAGTGGGAGTCCTGTTCATTATGTAGACTGCTGTAGCAACTGCTTCAGCCCAATAAAAATCTGGCAGGTCTTTTTCATTGAGCATGGCACGAGACACCTCTCCAATATGTCTGTTTTTTCTTTCTGCAATTCCATTTTGCTGTGGGGTATGACTGCATGAATATTGCTGCTTTATGCCATGCTCCTGCAAGAACCTTGCAAACTCATTTGAGAGGTACTCTCCCCCTCCATCTGACCTTAGGCATTTTATTTGCAGACCTGTTTCTTTTTCAACCATAGCTTTAAGAGTTTTGAAATGCCCAAAAACTTCACTTTTCTTTTTCATAAAATACACCCAAACTTTTCTGCTATAGTCATCAATGAAAGTAACAAAATAATGACAGCCTCCTAGAGATGCAACTTTAGTAGTCCACACATCAGAGTGGATCAATTCCAATGGCATCTTACTCTCTTGAACATGTCTAGGAAATGGTTTCCTTGCCTGTTTTCCAAACTGACAGGCTTCACATACCTTATGCATTTCTTCAACCTTGAATCTAGGCAATCCTGCAACAATATTTTGGGCCTGCATTGATTTAAGTCGCTGTACATTAACATGACCAATGCGTTTATGCCAGATATCAATATCTGCAACTACACCGGTCCCATGTGCAAACATTGCTGCACTCAATTCAGACATGTCTGCATCCAATGTAAACATTCTGCCCTTCTTCTTTCCTTTTGCTATCAAGCGACCTTTATTTTTCATATCCTCAATAAAGCATCCATGAGGATTAAATCTGACCTGCAAGCCCTGCTCAACCATTTGACCAACAGAAACCAGATTCTTGGTGATATTTGGGACATGAAATACATCGGACAGGTATTTCTTTTTTCCATCCTGCATAGACAAAGGAATTTTTCCAATCTGCACAATCGGATGTGGAGTATCATCACCAGTCTCCACAAATCCTGGTTTTTCCATTTTCCTTGCATCCTCCATCCATTCTGCATGACCTGTCATGTGGTTTGATGCACCTGAGTCAACATACCATACATCATTGCTTTCTTCTGCACTTGTCACAGAATTGTTCATGTGCTGCACCATAAACAAATGCTCATTTCTGTCATCACCCTGTCTACTAGAAGATGCATAATTCCCTTGTTTCAGTTTTCCATTCATGATGTCATTCTGCTTTTTATAGCAGTCTTTAGCCATATGACCCATTTTACCACAGTAGTAGCATTCAACATTACTATTTGCATTTTGACCTCTTTGCCATCCACCACGACCTCTTTGGCTCCCCCTGCCTCTAGAGTTACCACGTCCTCCTCCATAGGACTGGTTTTCTTGAGTTCGCTGCATATTTTGATTTCTGCCACGGCCTCCAAATCGGCCTCCTCTACCTCTGCCTCTACCTCTTCCAGCATTTGAGTAGAAGACAGCTTCTTTTGAAGTTCCTCCTGAAGAAGATGCACCACCATTTCTTTGCTCCTCAGAAATTAGAAGAGCAATCAGCTCCTCAAAATCAGGAAATCTTTCACGAACTGAAATGGATGTCCGAAACTGTGCATAATCCTTTCCTAGACCATTCAAGGTCACAGAAACTAAATCATCATCTTCCACTGGCGACCCGATGGAAGCAAGTGCATCTGCAATCTTCTTCACTTTCATGTGGTAGTCATTGATGCTCATATTTTCTCTTTGCACATTATGCAACTCTTGCTTGAGCTGCATTTTCCTGGCTTGCGTATTTGTGCTATACATTTTTGACAAAGTATCCCATGCCTCCTTTGGCGTACTTGCATCCTGAATATGCACAATCATAGAGTCTGAAATGCTGATAGACAGCCAGTACATAACTTTCCTGGCTCTCTCATGCCATGTTTTAAATGCCTGCATTTGCTGTTGATTGGAAACATCAGGAAGAACTGGTTCTTCTTCATTTCTTGCAACAAATTCCCAATATCCTTTTCCCATAAGGAAATTCGTCATTCTAAACTTCCATGCTTGGAAGTTGTTCTTGTCAAGCTTTTCAGTGACAATCTGTGAAAGAGAATCAGATGCCATTATAGAACACTGCAAAAAATTCTGTCACTGCAAAAAAACACAGCTTCACCCTCACAAGGGAAAATCTGCAAAACTGGCGAAAGTGGTATTTGACCACACAGTCACTTCCTAGTGACGATTTTGCATCAACAGGCAACATGGATGATTCTGTAACTCCCAATGTCTCTGCGCACAAGCATACGATGCAATTTCTACAGTAACTTTTCACCGACTTGTAGAACAGTGGCTGCACAGCATAAAACTGGGCCTTTTTCTGAGTGCGTGCAGAAAACTTCCGCCTCCAAAACAGGCTCCGAAATGGCCTCAAATTAAAAAAACAAGGTCGCCAAGGGTTAAAGCCTCTCCCGCAGCATATACTGCCCTCTTGCTTCACCGCGAAGGGCGTCTCAACCTGAGACAATGCACTCCTGCACTTTCCGACTGTGCTACCTGCAGAGATCTGCTCCCAAAACAGAAAATGAAAGCAACACTGCTCCTCTTACCAGAACACCGCGAGCTTGGCTTGCTTTCTTGAGCTCCTTACCACGAACGAGGCTCTGATACCATGTCAAGATTGTGGGAGAGAAGGAAGGAGTCTCTCTTGAAGCTTTCTTGCTTGCACAATGGGGGAAGACACACAAGGGTGGAGGCTCAAAACAGTTTTCCTCTTCTTAGTTGTGTAAGCCAAAAGAACTCAAGTACAAAGAAATAGAAGAACCCTATATATGGGTCTCAAACCAAACTCAACTAACTAAGGTGGCATACTAACTGAGCCACGAACTAGAGTAGATAAGGATAGCTATCATGTAGCTATTATTCATGGGCAGTGTACCAACCGCGTCTGCAACTGACAAGTAAGTGACATAAATACACAACGGTCACCCTGGCGTATCACGAGTGGAGCTCGATATCTCAACAGTGCCCACATGCAGCCTCTCCCCTCTATCTCTCCTATTTCCCAACATGGCCCCCATCCTCTTCCCTCAGCCACGCTTCGGCTGGGGGGGAAGAGGATTAAAAAAAATTGCATTAAATCCAATATTATCCTCTTGACCTCCTCCCAAGAGGAGGTTCTTATGAAGAAATGTGGGATTCTTAGTCCTTAGACTCGATTGGCCAGTGGAGAGTGTACCATTTAAAAACTGCACCGTCCGTGACCACAATGTCGACATTGTCATTTGCCCGAGACTTCACACAGCCTCATAATATTTTCAGCAAGAATATTACAACTTCTGAAAATTTTGGGCAGAAACATGTACCTAGGGACAAGAACCAACGCTTAGTGTCACTCTACATTATGGCTAGGAGCTCAATAAAGAAATCACCTTGTATGTCCTATCATGACTTGACAAAACAAGTTAGAGCTAGTTAAAAAACTTGAGTATGTGAAGAGAGCACTACTAAAAGAAATCCTGAAACCAATCTAAAACCTCTCAAATATCTCATGGAATCCTAGAAATGGAAGTGGACCAAGTTGCACAACTTGAACCTCTTGTATAATTGGGTCCTTCTAAAGGATTAAGAAACCCCAACGATCAACAATCAAATATATGATGGGTCTTTACATCAAGAGGACTGAGATGATGAATACAAGGATTGCAAATTTAGGAAAGAAGTATATGCCAATGAGGTAGAAAACATTGATTATGACATGGACCCTTGAGCAAATACTGCAGACTCAAAGCCATAAGAGACAGATGCATTGCTTATAATGAATGGCTTGTGAACAATGGGTGATGGAGCAACTCTTCTGATGTGTTGAGTTTGCAAACTCAAGAATAGTTCTTAAGAATGTTGAATCACAAAATGTGGGGTCATCACTCAAAAAATTGACTACATGACACGACTCATCCAAGGTGAAAAGTCGGCTTTGCCTTTAGTGGCCATTTTTGGAGACATTGTTGTCACCAACTCCATATGATGTGACTGAAGAAGGCACAATATTATGTAATTTTTCTACCACTTAGAGGCATTTTGAAGCCTTGTAGTAGTTGCATGGATGAGAAGAATGTGGTAGTTTTGCAAATGATATTTGGATAGTTCATAAGAGAGTTGATCTTGGAAAAAAATACTATTATGATATCAACGTTCTTGCTAGGGTGCCACTAGGATGCAAGCATGGTCATATCAATGTTGCTAAACCTAGATCTATCATAGCAAAAATCTTTGTAAAGGTGCCAAAGGTAGAGTCTAGCTATTTGGGCCAATTGTTCTACCATTTCATAGATGTAGTGGCAACATCAACCCTTCTTTACATAGTTAAGGGAAAGTGGCTTGTGGTTGTTGATCCTAAATGAAGGTGCACTAAGTTTGCGCATGGTGGGTAGGGTAGCTAGGGGTGATGGCTTAGCAAAGGCTCTTTGTGAGGCATTTGAGGCTCATGGTTTATAGTGTCATAAGTATCTCAAGAAGGAATAATAGGAATTCAAGGGTTTTCTTAGAACAAAAAATCATGATAGGCCTAGCTTACTTTTGGGTGTTAATGAAAATAGATGGGCTATGTAGTGTCCAGCATGATGGGCTTTGCAGCTTGGATAATAAGAAGGGGTTGGTGGGATCAACCCATAACTATTCATGAAATGAAGTGGTGGTGCGGGGTTGCTGCTACTATGTTTTTAGATTCTGAGCATCTCTATGGGCTAGTTTAGGGCAAGGCAATGTATCTTGATGTCGTGAGGGTAGTGGCATGGTTTATTTAGGAAGCTAGAGGCACGTAAAACCTTGATAATACCTTTGAGTGCATGGGAGAACCTTATGAATCCATCAAGGTGTTGTTTGTAGTTTGGACACTTGAAGATGAAGCTTACTACTTGTTTGTTTAGGACTATAAATGGTCTTAGAATATTTGGATCTTGCATGAGAAGTAAATAAGGGAATTTTATGGATTCGAGGTAATCAAGAATTGGCACTCTATTGATCATCATTAGACTAAGTTTTGACCTTACATGGTTAGCAACTATGAGAGGAGGGGCATGTCGATTATGGGACAGGTTTGTAGGGGGTGCAGTAGGATAGAAGTATTGATTGGGATGGTCCATAGAGTTAGGACCCTAGAGCTAAAGGCTCGGATGACCCTTACATGATGGATTTCTAAGTAAATGCATTTATCGACATAGTTGACATAGTAGTTTGTGGTAAATTTGAACAAGTAGTCCAGTAGCATTTTGGTTCTAGGCCCTATTATGCTTGTTAGAACATAGAACAAATTGGAATGATTTCAGTCTCTACAATAGATTGTAATTTGCACTTGCCTAACAGTGAATAATGTTGATCTTTATAGGGATATAATATGGCATCAGGGGGTTGTTGCAATAGAGATTGACCTAATTCTTGCCAATAACAGTAAGGAAGGGTATTGTAGTCAACATCTTATCGATAAGCATATCTAATTGTGGTCCTCACCTCTACCTACTTGGTCATGTAGTTGGTGGCTATGATAATGAGATCCATTTTACCCTTCTAATTGGAAGCTTTGTTCATTCACACTCAGTATAGTATTTGATGAAACGAGTCACATCCTAAAAGAGAGTTGGCCACTGCAATTGAGTATGTAGAATTATCCTTGTTGTGAAATTTGCATCAAAGTGTCCTCCTACAATTACTTCATGTAGTTCTTGTTGTGGTGTTTGCATCAAAGTGTCCTCCTACAATTCCTTCATGTGCTTCTCATAGCACACCCCCGATTCATACTTATATACTTATCTTCAAAGAAGATCGACTTTCCCTAGTTGATGGAGTTAATTGGCAATCATTTGATAGGGTATAAGAACTTCATAATTGAAGATAAAATCCAAATGATCTCCTTTATGAATATGGCTAAGATCTTCTTTAAATGGATGTGAATCTTTTACTGCACTTGATCTTCAAATATTGATCAACACTTCCATTGGATCCATGTGTGGCAAGATTGCCAAAGTGTTATGACTATACATGAACAACACACGAAATAGAGACTTGCCCTAAATATCCATAACTACAACTCTTAGGGTCCTTGAATCAAGAAACGATAGACAATGGCAGATAATCTTTGAGAACATGATACCATAATTCATGATACATTTGAATAATAAAGAAAGCATTCATCCTGATCATTACAAAGTAGATCTTCCTAAACATGGAAATGATAAGAGATTGCATTTAATCTTTAGAAAAATGTTACAAGAGTTCAAGTTATATCATAGAAAACAAAGAACAATCAATATCTTGAATATTCTAATACCTAAAAAACTCCCAAGTGGCATAATCCATGACTTTTACATCAAGAAAACTACCTTTTTACTAAATTGTATAGGTTGTTTTACATCATACTATATATAAGCATAAAGAGTAAGCTTCTAAAGTGATAATTTAAGCCTCAACTAGATAATTGGACTAAGTGGGATAGTGCACAAGTACATTCACACTAGGGTAGTGCACTAGTATACTAGGTAATGCACAATGCATGTAGCTAGGCTTAATGCACTGCAATTCACCAAGGTGGTGCATAAGAGATTGCAAGGTGAAGGCTTAGTGTGGTAGTGCACAAAGAGAAAGAGTTAGTACACATGGGTGCAATAGATTGTTTGCAAGTGCACCTGTAGCACTAGTGCAATGTACTAGGCATAGTGCATTAGGGTGAAGCTAGTGCAATGTACTAGGCATAGTGCATTAGGGTGAAGCTAGTGCACTACATTGTGCAAGGGGATTGTGGATTGTGTTAATGAATGGGGCTTAATGCTTGGCTACCACCTCCTGGAGGTTGTGGATACTGCAGAATTTCAGTCGATTATAAGCATGGTTTTCTACACTGATGTCGTATTGCGTTGTCATGCCGCTATGCGCACACCGTGTAAAAAAATCTAGAGTGTGGCTTCCTTTTAGATTTAGAGAGCCAATGCCATTTTAGACATTAGTGTTAGTGTCCATGGTTCAAAAATATTAGATTTTAGTCAAATTTTTATATTCTAGATATTATCTATTGTAAAAAATCCATAAAACTATAGACAACTTCTAGATTAGGATGACATGTAAAAGAAAGCATGTAGCTTTCAGCTAATTTGAGCGGATTTTATGTAAAAATAGAGATTAGCGAAATCGCGTGACACGTGATCGTTGTTTTCAGGTAGTGAACAACACTCCAAAAGTGGGAGATGAAGAAGGAGTGATCTGGCACGATTCTGGGCAGGTGTCCTGGTATTTAATGTCAAACGTGAATTCCATGATGTAATTATTAATGTAATCAAAAGGAAAATACAATATATTGGTGATAAAGAAACAATGCATGCTTTTTTGCAAGTTCTTCGAGTTTTTGTGCAGGATGAAGAGAAGCTGACTTCACAAGGAATTCAACTTGAAGCAGTTAAAGAATTAATTGCAGCAATTGAAGCTGAAGATAAAGAAAATATGAATGCAAAAATCAAAGAAGTGAAAGCTGAAAATGTAATGGTCGGTAAACCAGTTGGGCAGCCCACCTCTAAAAAAGAAGGTCATCTACAGCACATGCATGAGGAAGAAGAGGCTCGGTTCATCCCAAGCAGTCACTACTCCCATACACATTGGGCAAGAGCAACAACGGAGACAGTTGTCAAAATTGGAGAAAAAGAAAAACCATGTATTGCACTCTTAGACCATGGCTCAGAGATAAACATCATGGCAAGGAGTCTCTATGAAAGTGTTAGATGGCCCATAGATGTTGATCCAGGTTGGCGAATGAGAGCTGCAAACAACTCTTCTGGAGAGTTATATGCTGCATATCCTAATGTACATGTAACTATTAGAGACATAAAATACAATTTTTACTTTTTTGTTCAAGACTCTTGTAGTTACCCTATCATTCTTGGGCAACCTTACATTTTTTAAGCCTGCTTGAAAACAAAAGCTCTTGATGATGGTTCATCCTATGCTCGAATCTGAAGCAAGGATAATGAACGAGCTGTCTGATTTCTTATTGCGTGTGTTAACCATCATCGAAACAGAGATCAACTATGTGATTATCCCGTGCCTCCTAATGCCCGAGAATTCAAGGGTTTTTGGGCTGTACTACTATAAAGGGAGGCTATGGTAGTGCGTCATGTAAAAAGATTGAACCTCCTCATGTAACAGAAATTGTGTCTTTAGCAAATTTATATGTATGTATAGCCAATAGTATGGGTTGTTATAAGTCTCTTCCGGCCATGACTAAGGCTGAAAGAAAATATTTATGTCATGTAAAAAGGGAGCTGAAAACTTATGACATGATGGTTGAAAATGAAGATATTTCTGGCTTTTTTTAAAGACTGATTACTACTGACACATTGGCTGAAATATATGCAGTTGCTCATGCAGAAAATCAGTCCATACAAGTATGTACATTGGATTTTTATCAAACAATTCAAGAATTTGTTGAACAGGAAGACAATGGTGTACTCAACAAGGCTAAAGCACAAATGGAGACAAAATACAAGACAGTGGATAAGAAAGTCAAACCTGTGGTAGTTCCACTGCCTCCTGAAAGTGAAGGGCTCGCTGATAGGGCATCAAATCAGCCAAGTCTTTATGATCCTTTGAACATTGGTCACAAGTTCACATCTGAAAGTATAAAAGAGCTCAAAATAGGTGAAAATTCTTTCCTTTCGCCGGGCTGAAAAACACTCTTTTATGCAAATTCTAATGAAACATGGAAAAGCTTTTGCATTTCAACCAAGTGAAATAGACTGTGTGGATCCAAATATTGTGGCTCCTATGGCCATTTTTACGGTCCCACATGTGCATTGGAACTTCAAGTCCATTCCCGTTCCAAGGGCGCATCTGCCCAAATTATTGGAACTTCTAAATGAGAAGATCATAATGAAGATTTTAGAACCTTCTTCAGCACCTTACTCAAACTGATGGTTTACTGTGCCTAATAAAAATGGATCTCTATGATTCATTCAAGATCTACAGCCTATCAATTGTGTCACAATCCGAAATGTTGGTTCGGGTCCAATTGTTAATGAGTTTGCTGAAGCTCTTGCAGGTAGAGCAATTTATTCTATGGGTGACCTATATTCAGGATATGACCAATTTCAGGTTTCATTAGAAAGCCGAGACATTATCACAATGAAGACACCTCTTGGATTGGTCCGCATGTGTACTCTACCACAAGGTGCAACAAACTTCGTAGCCCATGTGATGAATGCCATGCACAAAGTCTTAAGGTACTTTATTCCACAACTTACTCTTCCATTTCTTGATGATGTACCTATCAAGGGATGTGAAGTCAATGAAAAGAATGAGGAGCTTGACAAAGATGGTTGCAGGACATTTGTAGTTAACCATATTCATGATTGTGATAGGATTTTGACAAGGCTAGAAGAGGTACATCTTACCCTTCCAGGAGCTAAGTCGATTTTTGGAGTAGAAGAAGTCTTAGTGGTCGGTCATCTATGTGGCCCCTATGGACGCAAACCTTCTCCAATCAAGATAGATGCCATCAGCAGAATGCAAGAGAAATACACAAATGTTTCAGAGGTGAGAAGATTTCTTGGTGCATGTGTATTCTATCTCATATGGATACCACATTTTGCTCATGTAGCCGAAAATATTTATCAATTATTAAGAAAAGGCCAAAGATTCTCTTGGAATAAAGAGCATACTCTCACTATGCATAAATTAAAGAAGCTATTAATTACAGTCCCTACTCTCAAAAGGGCTGACTATTCAAATGGTCAACCCATCATCCTTACTGTGGATATAAGTCCCAATGGGATAGGATGGGCTGTTGGCCAAGAGGATCTTGAAGGTAACAGGTATGCATTTCGTTTTGGAGCAAAAGTTATCTATGAACGTTAAAGAAAGTATGCACAAGTAAAAAGGGAATTGTGGGAAGTTGTAACAACATTAAAGTGTGATCGTAAATACTTTATAGGTGCTTCCGTAGTGGTAGAAACTGATTGTCTTCCACTCTTGGGCATGATTGCCAATTGCTCTATACCCGACATTGCTATGCTAAGATGGATTGCATATATTAAGTCTCTCAACCCCGAATTAAAGCATATTGCAGAAAAGGCAAATCCAGTTTTGCTGACATGCTATCAGATGCAAGATATAACAATGAAGAAGAGCTGACGGAAGAAGATGAAGATGAAGAATCACACAAAATACATTGAGGTTCATTACCATTTCATCAAAGAGTAGGTCTTGGTAGGTGGCATTGATCTCATATATGTGAGCACAAAGGAGCAAGTTGTTGATATATTCACCAAGGAAATAGTACCAAAAAAACATCAATGATTTCAAAGCCTACTTGAAGTACATGGCATGCAGTTAAGCTTAAGGGGGAGTGTTGAGATGTCAAGCTCAACATGAGCCAACACTCACATACCTAGGTGATCATTTTTTAATTCATATCATTGACCTAGTTGGTATTTGTATCGGCATATCCTTCGAGTGATACTTTATAGCAATTGACTTATTTGAATTATGGGATATCTATCTAGTCATCTTTTTAGTATGGACTACTTGTATATTATGTATGTTACACTCTCCCTTATTGTTATTAGTAGATTGATGTAGTAGTGAAGAAGAAGAAAAAGAAGAAAAAACAAGGGTTTTCAACTTTCTTCACAAAAATTTTGAAATAAAGGGTGAAAAGTTTGAAAGGAATGTTTATTTTGGAGCTTAAATGTTTTCATTCAACAAACATGAAGTCTTTCTTTTCAACAAATAATTGTTTTGAAAGCACTAATTGGAATCATGGTTCATGATAGGAACAAAAGATATCGCAGCAAGATCATGCTCATCAACTCTCTTTCACGAAGGAGGAGAGGACGTTGTCGCAATGCATAGGGTTGAAGGTCACCAAAGGGGTTTGGCAAGAAAAGAATGTATAGGGGTTCAAGAGCTTAGACTTCGGAGATGGTAGAGATAAGAGAAGGGTTGAAGGTTTCAAGCCAAGTTCTTGAAGATAAGAGACATCAGGGTGTAGGTAGATTCAAGGAGAGGAGTACATGAAAGAGAAGGGGTTTGAAGAGATTGATGATGCAGAAGAATACTCCCAAAAAGAATTAGAAAATATAGAAGAATACTAACAGAGATGAAGCCTGTTAGTTTCTTTCAGCATTATGAGAAAATATAACTCTAATAGACAAAAACGTGTACAAAATAATACCTTCCTCTATGCTGCTCAGATCACCAATCTAATGCTTCCAATGGCTCCGAAAGGGGGGTTAAATACCAGGACACCTGGCCAGAATCGTGCCAGAAAACTCCTTCATCTCCCACTTTGGGAGTGCTATTCACTGCCTGAAAACAATGATCGCGTGTCGCACGATTTTGCTAATCTCTCTTTTCACATAAAACCCTCTCAAATTAGCTGAAAGCTACATGTTTTCTTTTACATATCATCCTAATCTAGAAGTTGTCTATAGTTTTATGTATTTCTTATAAGAGATAATATCTAGAATATCAAAAATGGACTAAAATCTAACATTTTTTAACCATGGACACTAACACTAATGTCTAAAACGGCGTTGGCTCTCCAAATCTAAAAGGAAGCCACACTCTAGATTTTTTTACATGGTGTGCGTGTAGCGGCACGACATCCACCCCCTCATAACCTGCACATCCTCTGGCATGTGCCAAAGTCTTACGGATTTGCAGTGTCAGAAGAAGTATCTTTTGCCATGTCAATGTCTTCATCTTCTGCCTCCTCTTCTTCCTCTATGTCTTCATGCTCTTGAATTTTATTCAAGTCTTCTAGCTCATATGTTGAACTTTCTCTTCGTTTGAAGAGCTTGATTCTTTTTCCAGCTATGGGTATCTTCATGCTTGTTCCATCCATTTCAGCTAATGAATATGTGGCATTGTCATGAACGACCTTTACCACATATGGGCCAAACCAACGCTTTACCATCTTCTTAGACGCACTGTATCGATTGTCTAGGCTGCTGTCATAGACAAGAACCCAGTCATTTTCTTGAATTGCTCTTGGCCGAAGTCGATGTCTCTTATCAAATCTTCTTTTGTTCTTTAGTCTTGCTTTCTTTAGCTTCCCAATAGCTGCTTGAACATCTTTAGGCCTTCTTTCTAGCTGCCATACGCTTAAAGTCAGCAGCTCTTCTCTACTGATGCCTTCCTTCCAAGGTAGAAGACTCCATGTGAGAATAGATTCTTCAATTGGCATAATTGGTTGTTGTCCATGCATAAGTTTAGCTGGCATATAGCCAGTCAGTGAACTATGAGTAGTCCGGTTAGCCCATAATGTAAAAGGTAGCATTTTAGGCCATTCTTAGATCTTTCCTCTACAAGACTTTGCTAGAGCTTTGAGAATAGGTTGATGACCGCTCTCACTCTTTCCATTGCCTTCAGGGTTGTAGGATGATGTTAAAGTCAACTTAATACCCAATTGAGCAAATGAATTTGCGTGCCTCATCAGCATCCAACTCTCCTCTGTTTGCAGTTACTTTACCCACACAACCATATCTACAAAACACTTCTTCAAGCAAAAAACGATAAACAGCTTGAGTGGATTTGGTTGTTAAGGCTTTGCCCTTCGACTTGATTGGTTAGATCCTCTCTTGCAAGTACTAAATACTGCATATTCCACATTCCTATAGGCATGGTTATAAGATCAATAACCCATCTATAATGTATAGACAAAGGATAAGTTGGTTGTAACCCATCTCGATGCTTGACCATAGAATACATTTGACACACATAACAGGTTTCAACAAAATGTGCTATGTCGTGATACATGTTTTGCCACCAATATTTTTCTTTGACTTTACTAAAGGTTTCCCATATGCCTCTATGGCCAACCCACAAGCTTTCATGAAATTCCTTTATTACCTGTTGTTGTAATCTTTTGTTACCTAAAACTCGAACAAGCACTCCTTTCTTCTTCTTTGCGTGCTTCCATAGATGTCCTTCTTTAAGAAAAAAACCATAAGCTTTCCTCTTGATATGTTTGAACTCCTCATCAGTCCAAGTCTCCTTCTTCTTCATTGTGCTCAAATATTGGCCAATCTTTAGCCAATCTTCTTCAACGAAATGAACTAGAACTTGAGCTATGTAATGAGCATACTGGCTTCTAGTTGACCATCCTGTTGTTTTCAGCTTTGGACTAGTATATGCAGTAACTGAAAATGTATTTTCAACAGCCATGGAATGAAATTCAGCAAGTATATTCATGAAATATTGGGCTCCTTGCCACCTATATACTGCTCATATTGTCACAATAAATAACAACTCTTCTCTCTATCTATATCCCCAAATTATCAAGTAGTTTTTGCATCCAAGCTACCTCACATGCTACCAAAATAGTATCCTTGTACTCGACCTCTCTACGATAATGTAACTATGGGCTATTTCTTATTTCTCCAAGTCATAGTCCCACTCCTAAAAGAAAATATATAGACACTAATGGACTTTCTAATAAGTTTCTTTCCCAATTTAGATCAGCATAATCAAATACCTGCACCGCTGAGTCAACCTCATAAAAGATACCATAATCCAATGTGGTCATAATGTACTACAAGGTACATCTCACATTATCCGCGTGAGGCTTACAAGGTACCTATATGAACTAACTCTCTAAGCCAACTATGTAGTTACAATATAGCCTGATGATATTGGTGAAGATGAAACTTTCCACCACCATATACATCATGGGTTCCTCCAATATCTCACCCACATTAGAACTTAGCTTAGTATCCAATGGGACTCACATACTTACAAGTGGCCATACCATACTTCATTAACATATCCAATATGTATTGCCTTTGTGAGAGCCATATCTCCTTAGATGTTATTATCATCTCAATGTTAAGAAAGTACTTTAGCTCTTCCAAATCTTTCATGTAAAATTTTAACTTGACAATACTCTTCACATACTCCACCTCTTGTACATTATCACCCCCAACTACCAAATCATCCACATACAAGGTAATCACAACAATGCCCCTATCACTTTGATGTCCATTGTTGAGATGTCAATCTCTACATCAGCTAAAATCCACTACGCACCTTGGTGATGTGCTTACTTATGACATATTTATTGTGCCACCTCTTATTTCCTTATTAGCAAGTTCGCACTTAGTGACCGCATGTATATATATTGTGATACCTTCATATTAATAATTTATTATATTGTAGACTTAGGTCTTTTGTGTAAAAGAAGAGGAATATTTTAAACTTGTCTCTCTATGTGCTTAAGTCTCCATTTCCTTTGTGTGTATGCTCTTTATTCTTCACCTCTCTCCCCTCTTGTCAATTTTCATGGTATTAGAGTTGTACCATGGCTATGCGGAGCTCTATTGAAGGTTGAGGTGAATGTATTCAAGCAGGAAAGCAAGCAAGCAAGAATTGGGTAGCATGGTTGGAGGTTCCTAAGGCTCGTAGGACTATACTCTCTAATTGTAGCGAAACTTGGTGTGTAGGAAGAATAGTGTATATATTTAAAATTGGCACTTTAGGGGCTTTTAAAAGTGATTTTTAGAATCTTGGATCATTTCACCTCTCTTCGGGACCTGCAACTGGTCTCGACACATGGTATTTTTGGGTACACTACAGCTTTTGATTGTGTCAATTGTTTACATGCGCACATGTTACAAATTTCAAAACTAGAATGTTTCAGGTGTTTACTGAGTTGTAGATACAAAAGGCATCTACATACATATTACAAATTGTGATTATTATTGTGTAGTCAGTGAAAAAGACTGTGTTTTTAGTTGTGATGCACCTACTATTAGCTTACTTGCAAACTACAGCTTGTTTTTGCAAGTTTTTTTTGTCAAAATGTTTGACAACTTCAACGAGATGGTTAGAGCGAAGCCTAATAGGAACAATTATCATTCATACAAGTTCAGAATGACAAATATCTTGAAGGAAAAAGGTGTTTAGAATTACATTAAAGGAGATATACTAGTAGTACTTGAAATTTTTGCATGAAATGCTACTATAGAATAGGTAAATGCTAATAAAGATTGAGATTAGACATAAAGTATAGTTTTGTACTAACTATTTGTCAGTTTCACAGATAGAATGATGGCCTATTTGTAGAAATATAAAACCTCTGCTATTGCATGGAAAAATCTGGCAAGGCTATTCGAATTAATCACAAAGGCTAGAAAGCTGATGTGCTCAAGTCAAAGCAGAACCAAGGGAAAAGAGAAACTTATCCATTAATGATTATGCCTTGAAGATCAGTAGTATTGTGGAAGCTCTTGGATCTATCAGTGATAGTTGATGATGATAATGTTGTGTGTGCATGCTTAAATGGACTTGTAGATGAATACAAGAGCTTCAGGTCATCTATGAATACGAGGAATGATATCTTTGCTTTTGTAGACTTAATTTCTATGCTGATACCTGAGGAGAAGAACCTTAGCTTGGATTCCTCTTCTTATCAAAGCAATAACATGCCTAAACATGTGTTTTACTTTACAAATAGAGGTAGAGGTTATGGCAAAAGCCAAGGTGGTAGTCATGGTCAAAGTTATGATGCATAGCAAAATAGAAAAGGATAGTCCCAAGGACAGGGGAGTCAAAGAGGCCAAGTTGTAGATTCTAATAGATAACATAATTTTGGTGATGGAAGAGTGTGTTGGCATTGTGGTCAAAAAGGCCACATTTCTAAAAATTGCTTCAACAAGAAGGTTGAAATCAGAAATTGAAAAAAGCAACAAGGCAATTATGCATCTAGTAGTAAGCGAAAACAATGATGATAGGAAGTGAATAGTTGTTTGTTATGCAATACCTTATGAGTACTATGATTGTTGATAGTTCATCAAAGAGTGATGTATGGCATTCAAACTTGGGTGCCTCTAACCACATGACTTCTCCTGGAATGGTTTAGAGAGATATGTAGTCTATCATCTTTGAGCTATGTGGATACAAGGGATGATACAACTCACCCCATTACTCATATTGAAAATGTTCCTTTGAGTATGCATGATAGTAAAAATAAGTACTTGATTGATGTGGTACATATAGCAAATATTACAAAAAACTTGGTTTTTGGTGGTTAGATGGCAGAACAATTTTTGGAGGTTTGGTTCACATCTAATGGTTGTTATCTAGAAGATCTTGAAAATGATTTCAGGTTGATTGCAAAAAGAAAATGTGCTCATAGATTGTTTACTATTGATGCAAGTCTACCTGAAATGGATGCTTCCATGTTTACACAAGGTTCAAGTAATGTGGTTGATATTAAAATTTGGCATAAGAGAATTGGTCATGTGAATGTGCAACAGTTGAAAGACATGTAGTCAAAACATATTGTAGATGGCTTGCTTAAGTTTAGAGTTGATGGGATACATAAAGTATGTGAAGCATGTCAATTTGGAAAGTAAGCAAGGCATGTGTTTCCACATGAAAATAATGTTTGCAAGAAGCCACTTGAATTGATACATTCTGATGTGTGGGTCCAACAAAGTCTGCAACTTTGAGTGATTGCAAGTTTTATGTTGCATTCATTGTTGATAAGTAGGGATTCAATTTATTCATGAGAAAATTGAGGTAGTTACTCACTTTAAAATCTTTAAGGATTTTTTCGAGAAGAAGACAAGGTTGCATAATAAATGCCTAAGGTCGGATGGAGGGAGAGAATATATCTCCAATGAGTTTTCTAATCTTTTGTAGAAAAATAGTATATAGAGATAGTATACATATAGATATACTCCTTAGAAAAATGGAGTTACTGAGAGGAAAAATAGGCATATTGCATAGGTGGCTCGTGCATTGATGTTAGAAAAAAACTTTTCTCATTATTATTGGACTAAAGCAGTTGCTACTGATGTATACATTATGAACATGACACCCACTGGTGTTGTACATGGTATGACACCCAAAGAGAAGTTTATAGGTAGAAAGAAAAATACATTCCACCACTTGAAAGTATTTGGATATATTTTTTATGTTCATATACATGATGAGTTTGCATAGTAAATTAGATCCAAAAGCAAAAAAATGTATATTTGTCGGACATTCTCTTGAGTAGAAGGGATATAAATGTTATAACCCTATTACATGTGGGCTGAGAGTGAGCATGGATGTTTTTTTAATGAAATGAGTAGTTGGTATAGTAATGTGCAGAAGGTACTAGGGATTGATGAGCATAACAGTGTGGCTATATAGAAAATAAGTCATTAGTCATACACATTGAGTGGACCACAAGTGTCTCCTAGTCATGGTTCTTTTGATAAACCTTGGAGTGGTAGACTGAAACACATGTTACTCCATCAAGAACATCACAAATGTCAAGAAAAGGTAAAGAGAAAGTTAGGAACTCATCTGTTATGAAAGATGTATCATCAGTTTTCTCTCATGTTGATGTTGATTCAAATAGCTTTGAGGAGAGCTTAGATGAGGAGTTTAGGATTCCATCTATTAAAACACCTCTTATGAAAAAGGCACAAGTGGATGCTAAAGCACTTGGTAGTGATCTAGGTCAATGCAAGTCAAGTAGAGTAAGAAAGACAATGTAGTGATTGACATATGATAGCTGTATAGGTCATCACTATGCATACATGGCTAAGGTTGTGGAGAATGTGGAATCCACTTATTTTTAGGATGTAGTGGGTAATTAGTATTGGGAGCATGCTATGGATAAAGAAATTTCTGCACTTAAGAATAATGACACATGGGAGTTGGTGGCTTTACTTGAAGGCAAGAAAGATATTGGTTGTAAATAAGTTTACACAAATGAATCTATTGAGCATTATAAGTATGACTGGTTGCCCTCATGGTATTGTTATGAGGAAAATTTTGCTCTAGTGTGGCCACTATGAGGGTTGTCACAGGAATGGCAGCATCAAAAAGTTGGATTATGCATCAAATAGATGTTCAACATACCTTCTTGCATGGGGAGTTGCAAGAGGAAGTTCATGTAGAGAAACCACATAGTCATATGGATGAGAATCATCCACATTATGCATAGAAACTTTGTAAGGCCTTGTATGAGCTAAAGTAAGCACCTAGGGTATGCCATGATAGGATTACAGAATACCTTGTCAGCATTGGATTTTGGAAAGCACTGGTAATGATCACTCACTCTATGCATGTTAACCCCAAGCCAAGAAGGCGGAAAGACAAATGAAAAATCAAAAAGAAGATGGAAAAGGAGCAAGGACACACAGGCGGGCTCCAAAGCTAAGCCGGGGCCAAAAGCGTAGTTTTAAATAAAAGGTGCCTCAAAAACTCCAAAAAACTTTTGTAAAAGAGCGCCAGGCTCCCTCCGGTGCCACCTGTAAAAGAATTTCTGAATATAGGCCTAGGGCACAAAGCAAAAAGAGGGAATTAGAAAAAGGGACCTTGCCACAATGGCCGGTCATGCAAAAAAGGATGGGTGCCCATGGGGTTTTAGGGTTTGTATATACAAAGTTCAAAAAGTGAATGGAAGCTCATTCTTTGGCGTGTGCCCAACAAGAGCTCTTCTCTTCTCCTCTTCTTCTCCTCTCCTTGCTTGTGTGTGCTCTTGAGAGAGAGAGTGAGGGTGAGAGTGAGGGAGGGACTGAGAGGGAGTGAGGGTGAGAGTGAGGGAGGGAGTGAGAGGAAGTGAGGGATCAAGGGGATGAAGCTCTTCATCATCTTCTCTTCTCTTCTCTTCCCTTTCCTTCTTTTGCATGCACGGCTATGGAGGTTGGAGCTTGGAGAAGGAGGAGGCTTGAGCATGCTTGAGCTAGCATCTAGGATCGTGGAGCTACTAGAGTGTGGAAGGGAGGAGGCAACTCATATCGGCATCAAGGTAAGCTCACTACACTCTTAGGATCGAGGGTGCGTCGGCTATGTGACATGTAGCCATTAGAGCTTGCTTGGAATGCTTAAAACAATAAGCGGTCCGTGGGTCTTGGCGGTTGAGCAAAAGCTCCCACATTTTGGTTCCATTGCCGGGACACAGATTCAGGCTTGAGTGCTTGTGTGCCCCATATCAATATCAAAGTAAGGGATTCTCCCCCGAAACGGAGCTTGAGGTAGGTAGGAAGGTTGGGTGTTTTGATCTTCGAAACAAGTAAGTATTTTGGGTTAGTTAGTTAGTTTTATGATTGAAAAATAGGGAGAAATCATGTCAGTATGTTGCTTTCGATTCTTGTTGCATTTAGTGTAGGATAGCATTAGGAAATCAAACCGGGAAAGGGTAGGGTTTACTGTTAACAGCAAACAGTGTTGCAAACAGGCCAAAACAGGGCATAAAACATGTTAAAAAATGGCAAAAAGCTAGCTTGGGATGCTTAATGTTGGAGAGTTAATGATTGAGAGCGTCAAAGCCCTACCCGGGAAGGGGTTTAAGGGTCAGGAGGCCAAGGGAGAGCTCATTTGCAACCATTGCAGTGAGAGAGAGAGTGTGAGAGTGAGAGTGAGCCCCCCCAAATATTCGATTTGATCATGCCGTCGGAGGGCCTACCACTCACCCTAGGTATGCCAATCACTTCCCTTGGTGCCTTAGCTAGGATCTAGAAGTTTATACAGGGGATGATTGCCTGACTAGGGAGATTCGATCGAAATCTTCATTGCGAGGCATTCGTCATGCCACGTTCGGCCCGTCCGAAGGGCCCTTGTTAGGCCGAGTCCCAGACTCGGCCCTTAGACCCACCCATTTTGACCTCGACCCAAAAATCCTACTCGGCCCTCGCACTTGGCCCGTCCGAATTACTCGGACTTAGCCCATCCAAATTACTTGAGTCGGCCCGTCCGAATTACTCGACTCGGCCCGTCCGAGTTACTTGACTCGGCCCTTTGACCAAACTAACCCTCGGACCCAGGTCCACTCGGCTCATGACATGATACTCGGCCCTTGGGCCAACACCTAGCTCGGCCATCCGAGTTACTCCACTCAGCCCTCGGCCTACAAAAAACCTTTTGCACTTGAATAGGCAAGATTCGGCCCGTTCGAGTAACCCACTCGACCCTTGCAACTTGGACCAGTTGGGTTGAGTGAGTACCCCAACTCAGTCTCAGAGATTTGACCTGACCCAACTGGAGCTCAGCGACGCAACTTGTCGTAAGCCTTCCTGACACTTGAAGCCTAATTCTGGTGCACCGAGTAGACAAAATCGTAAGACATGGCCGCTTAACAATTTGAGTGGGATGTTGTGATACCTAGAAACCCAGAGACCTAGAGGTAACCTGCCAAGCCATTAAACCCTGATTGAGCTTGCAAGAAACGGCAAGGCAACGTAGCACCCAAGGGTGCATGAGACTCTTAGAGGCTGTTTGTCGCCCTCACCTTGAATTTCTGCACTTGAAGGGCACTTAAGAAAAATTGAAAGCCTGATTGAACACATGTGCACTAGAAAGAACACCCGCACGGAGTGGAGATAACTTGAGAACCACATTTAATAAGCCAAGGAACTCACTCAGATATGCCACTCAAGGAACCCACAAATAGGACAGAGCCCACGGACGGAGACAAACCATCAACACGCAAAGTGGGACCAAGCAAGTGGCGCAAGCGAAGGGGAGTTGACAAACCCACTCAATCCGATTGATAGCTTGGCGAAGCGCGAGAACTGAGCCATGGCGGAGGAAAGCGTGGACCTTAGGTCTAATGAGAAACTCAACTTGGGCGTCTTCTCAGAGGCTATTCAACAACTGGTCAGCAGCTACGATGCGCACACCCGATATGAGCACCGCGATCGGACAGTAGATGCTATCATCACAGACTTAGAAGAAGAGAGGAAGCTAGCCCATAAGGTGTTGCAAGGCATAGCCACGTACAATAGAGACTAGTAGGTTAGGAGCCAAAGGCAAAGCATGGAGTTGCGTGAGGTACAGCGAATGCTGAACTTAGACGGCCGAAACCGAACGGATCATGAGAGAGCTCTAGAAGGAGACTTAATGCTGAGGAAACTTCTAATGAAGCGCTTGTTAGACAACACCGTAGCAGAGCAAAGTGCTGCAGCATCTGCTTGTAGGGTTAGGAGAAACCCAAGGCTCTAAGAGCCAGTCTAAAATCCCGATAGTCGCAAAGTAGCTCAACAAGTACCAACCCCATGACGACCCATACAGCTTTGTAGAGCAGTTCGAGCAAGTCTGCGAAGCCAACGGCCTCAGTGACCTGACTCAACGTTCTCAAGCATTCGGACTCTACTTAGGTGACAAGGGCAGGACCTCGTATACAAGTTTAGACGCTGCAGAGCGGGAAAACTTCAACAGCCTCAAGGATCTCTTCATTAAGAGATTTTCCGAGCCTGGATACTCCGATAATTTGCTAGTGCGATTGATGAATGTGAAGCAAAAAGAGAAGGAGGACATTCACGATTACGTAACCCACATAAGGAGCCTCTTCAAGAGGATCCCTATAGGTGAACGACCGACTGAAAGAGTAGTTCCGACTGTGTTCATCAGTGGAATTTGAAACGAGGAGTTGTATAAGGCTTTGGCAGCCAAATCAAGCCTGCAACGAGACACACTAGCTAGGGTTTTTGAGGAAGCTATCAGAGTTGACGACCAACTGAAAGAGAGGAGCTCCACGAAATCTAGTTTAGAAGAAACTAGCTCGCGAGGTTTGGAAAGAGCACCAACCTCTGGTGAGCGACACGCACCATTATCCCAAGATAAGGGGAAGGCCACCGAGATGAACCATGACTTGGCTTATGTCAAGATGGAGATAGTCAAGCTGCAAGACCTGTGGAGATGACCAACACGGCCACACATCCAATCTGTGTACTGTGGTAGAAATCATTTGCCAGTCGAGTGTCACAACCCTCGGTCAAGACCTTGCGCTAACTGCGGCAGGTTTGGTCATGACGCTATGCACTGTAGATTGTCCAGGAGACTTCCGTACTCCCAACCATATGGTTAGCCTTACCTAGCAAACAGACCACAACCACTTTTCGGAAGGGGAGCCCCATTGGCCCTTCCTGCAACTAATGACATGAAGCCAGCTGTCCCCAGGATGGACATAAACCCCATAGGTATACCGAGGCTGCCCGGTCCCCATGTGACCCATCCACCGAGTGACGCTCCAGTCCACTACGTGGAAGAGCCAAATGAGGAAGAGACTTACTTATACCCTTATGTCTCTCACGACGAAGAGGGTAACACCATCCTCATGGACTATCGATCAGTACCAGTGATGGCGTTAGGAAGGGGACGAGGTAGAGGCCTAGGGGGGCAGACGCAGGATCCAATCATCTGTTGGACCTGTGGACACCCAGGCCATGTATCATCACGTTCCCCAGAAAGGGAGCAACAGAACAGAGACAAGGCTGACCTAAGCTGCGTAGAGTGTGGAATCACCCGCCTCTTCGTTGATTGCCCAAAACGGAAACCTTCTACAAATTCAACCGAAGTACCATCTATTCCATTGGGGCTGTTCGGTGTCGAAAACCTTGATGGGGAGGCCATGCCCATCCCTTGCGGGTCATGACCCATGCCCAGACAAAGTAGGCCGGCATATCTCTACCAGGGCCTAGGAACCTCGATGCAGCCTCTCGACGGGAAAAAAGAGCCGCAAGCAAAGGAAGAGGAGGCCGGAGGCTAAGGTCGCACTGAAAGCCGAGAGTGCTACAACTCTACCTGTTGGAAAGAAGGTCGAGGACGTAGAGACGGAAACTTAAGCCCCCAAGATGGCCTAAAAGGGGAGCGCCAAGGTAGGGGAGTACCCACGTCCAAAGAGCCAATGCGAGGCCATAGAGAAGGTGAGGGACTGGGTAAAAGAGGCACAAGCGCAGTTAAGAGACGTTGAGCCCATCCTAGAGGGTGGGAGCGAGGATCGCATCAACATGACCATGACAGACTCACCCCCTCAACCAAAGCCAGGAAGGGCAACTGCACCCCAGATAGCACCCCTAAGGGCAAGCCTTGATGTTGAAGGCCCACAAATTAGTCACAGCCATTGGCCAGGGCAGTTTGGTACAGGAGAGGGACGAGAAACCGACGACCTCCTCACCACACTAGTGACCACCCTAGTGACATTAAGCCTAGGAGACCTGCTTAAGCAACACCCCACCTTATGGTGAAACCTCAAGCAGTGGGTCGAGGAGTCACGAGAACATGCGTCGGACCTGCAGGATCAGGATGCAAAACACAAATACCAAGTCTAACGCTACACTCTGTGCCAATATCCTTGCACATTAACACTTTCTGGGAAGGCATAGAGATGCATGCAGTGTTACCAATCCTAGCCTTAGGAGACAAAACAAGAAAGGGGATCATAGATACGTGAGCCGAGGTTAGTGTGTTGAGCCATGCGGTACTGCAAACCTGGGGAAACCCACCTATTGAGACCACTCGGTTTAACGTCACACTAGCAAACGGCATGACGATGAGGCCATTCGGGGTACTTAAAAACTGGCCAGTAAAAATCGTAGTTGTCTAGTTCTCGGTTGACTTTATAGTCATGAAGGGGGTGGACTATGATGTCCTGTTAGGCCGGCCCTAGATGCGCAATGCCAGAGTTATTGAAGATTGGGGTAATGACTTGATCTTCTTAGGCAATAGGACAGAAGCTATGAGGGTGAAGATGGACACTTAGAAAACCTCACCAGTCAACTTGGATGCCATCCCCTCAATGCGCAAGGGTGACAGTCAGGTCAAGAAGTTTTATGGGCCCTTGACCAAGTGTATCCCATGTCCAGAAGACGAGTGGGATTGGATGCATATCCTTGCTACAATTGACCTACCGTTCTTGGACGAAGAAGCCCACAAGCGAGCCATCACGATGATGGGCGCGACTGACGACACACCCACTATACCAGTGTGCATGATGGAAGGAACCCCTCTTGGGAGACCTAAGTCTGTCACCTTTCAAGTGCCAAGAAATAAGAAAGAACTCTAGGAGGCCCTGGAATACTTAACAGACAAACTGGCTGACAACTTAGCAGCAAACCTCATGCCTCTCCAAGACCTCTTAGGTGAATCCGAGTGGCAATGGACCAGAGTGCATGACTTGAACCTTATGTACAACTGGGCCTTGGTCCCAGATCAGCTACAAGAGAAGTACCAAGCCCTACGGGAGGTATTGTATAAGGTTTAGGTGAAGCATATAATTCTCGATTGACTATTTTGATGTGGTGAGTGATTCTTTTGTACTGGATGATATGGATCTGTTGAAAGTCAATAGTTCAAAATCCTTTACTTTATTGGTCCTATGTGTCCATTTGGATCTCCATGCCAATTGGCAATGATCCATGAAACTCTTGTATCATATCATCCATGTAACACACAATGTGTTGAGTCTTAGAATATCTCAGGTGTCAATCCAATGTACCTATTAAGATTTGCATGCCATGTGGCTGCTATCCTTGTAGCAGCTACTCTATAATACCCACATTTCATACAATGTATTGAGTCAAATCAGACTCCTCTTCATTATAATAAAATTTATTTTGGCAAAATTCTTTGAGTATTCTTGTGTTATTATTTTCATTATATTTCATGTAAATGGTATGATTAAAGTGATGTCTAGAAATTGAATCTATACTTTGTGTTGATGTATATATCCATATGCATTTTGATATCGATGTTTACGTATGTTTACAAAAGTGTAAACATCTCTTAATGCCATGTTGATTTGTATGGCATATTGGTGATTACTGGACAGACTTAAAATGCTTATTATTTAGGGGGTTAATACATACTTCTTTACATCTAATGTGTAGGTTATAATGCCTGGGAGAAGAAAAAGTATTCTCTCGATAGAAGTGCATAATAGAAAATATGAAGAAGGGAATTGGATCACTGATACGTATCATTGCTCATCTTGGGTACATATGTGTCCAAGTATGAAGGGAGCTTTCAGGGTGAAGGCATCTGCAATTGCAGATGTATCAAAGCACTAAAAGGGTTAAATTTTAGCTCTCAGACAAAGGAATGTTGATTCTCACCTTGTAACAGAGGTGTTTGTACAACATGTATTCGTGCAAAAATAAATACATATTGCGCCCACTATGCCCTTTCAACGAGACATTGCAAACAATAAGTATTTACGACTCATTGAGAATGAGAAATTGAGAGTTTCACTGGTTCTTTTAAGTGTTACCATCTTGAAATTGGTAGATTGCTCTTTGAGGGGTATACAACTAAGCAGCTTGCAGAGGACCTTGTTTTTTTCTATGACTCCAAGTACATATTGCCCAAGGGGAGTCGAGAATATGGAGCCCTTGAGTCTATGCACATATCGAATCTCAATAGCATAGAATGGCCATTGTGTAGTAGTGACATTTTGCACATGTGTAGCACAAAAATTTCAGCAGACATATTGAATTCTATGAAGCCAAGCACCGGCTCAAAGAATGTACATCTAAGCTGGTTCATACCGATTGCTATTTTTGCACACATGTTCAAGGAATGTAAGGGTTTGAGACGTACCAAAAGCACGTACATCATAAAAAATGCATCATAGAATTATGTAACAAGGATTCTAGGCAAAACTTGGACATAAAAAATAACTCACAGTCCTGAACAGTGGAGTGTCGAGTCACAACAACGGACATGACTCTTAGGTAAAATTTTTCTCTGTTAGTTGACTATTATCTTACTTTGGGATGAATCGGCTAACTTTCCTTTCCAATTACAGGTACTTTGTCACTCGCTAGACTTTATGCCTAGTGTTCAAGTATCATAGATGGAGGATGCTCATGGGTAAATGGTTGTGCCTTGATCAAGACATGTGTGAAAGTGCAGTCGTGGATGTTACAGTCATTTGTGAGGGCTGGGAGCCCCAAGTGTTGCAAATGGAGGATGATTGACCCTTGAGTATAATGCACTAGAAAATTACAATGTTAATGCAGAATCCACATGTTAGCTTCTATTTTAAACTAGATGGTAGGAAAATTCAAAGCCGGGCTAAGGATACTGTTACCAGCGAAAAGTGAGTGGCTCCACATATTTTAGAAATTGTAGTCTCCTTAAAAGTCCCAACACCAAAAGTTGTAATATCCAACACCTATAAATTTTTGGATTTTTTTGGCTAATAGAATATTTTCGCTTACAAACTTGTAATATTTAAAAATTATGGTGTTTATGCAAAATCATACACTTGTTATACACTTTCCAAATCAACACATTTACATATGCATGTAAACTTTACAAAGATGTAAGTAAAGCTATAACTAAATATTGTATGCGAACAACCCTTAATGGTTTAAAACTTGAGGTTTTTAAGGTAGAACTAGTTTAGTTCTTGTTTCATTGTTTCATTTCACACTTTCTCTCTTCATCTCTTTATATCCACCACATCCCTCCTATCTGCTACGATGGATGCTCGCGCACTCTTTGATGAGTGGATCCACGAGACTATCTTTGCCAACCAGGGTAATGAGATATTCCAAGTTTTCTCTAAGAACTTCAACCTTGAAAGCATGCTCTCATTGCTGGATCCCCCCCTTCAAGTTTTGGAAGACTTTGTAAGCACCATTGCTACATGCACATACTCCATTGAGGGATCAGACATGACTTGGGTGCATCTAGAACAGCTCATAGTATTTCAAGTAAGAAAGAATCACCAAAAAGTGGTGAATAGGTGTTTGGCCCATGTGGATCCTTCGCACAGAGTATGCACTATTTCCATGGGAAGTGCACTAGGTACATCACCTTTGGATCTTGTGGAGTGTGATTGCACATTGGCAACTTACCTCCTTGCATTGGATACACCCCTAGAGGAGGAGAGCGATGAAGATACAACTCCACATGTTGTTTCTATCACATACACAGGAGAAGAACTGATTGAAGAGCTCATAAATGTTGAAGAGGAACATCGGGTGGTGGTAGAGCAAGGGTTGGCTCTCATGGTGCCATTTTCTTTAGATTACCCACAAGTTGACAAACCCAACCTTGCCTCCTTGACGCCCATTGAAGTAGATGGTGTACAATACTTGCTTCTATCAGATGTGCTGCAATACTTGTAAATGAAGAAAGAAGAGTTATTTTCCATCCTAGTCAGGGATTCGATGAAAGGCCTGATCGATTATGATTGCATGGATGTGCATCCGATAATGGCAGAGATTGGAAGATATGATGGCACAATCTTAGATACTATGAGTGCCATCCTGGCGTTCCATCATGGCAGAACAGGAGCATATTACCTTGGTTGAAGAAGATTACCTTGTGCCGGGTGCTGAATTTGAAGCACTACAGCATGATTTGTTTGGACCAAGGCCCCAACTTCCTACCAAGGAGTTTGTAGATCCCTCTACCCAAAGAGATGCCTCCCTGACACACCAGGAAATGAAGATACAATATAATCTAAAGAAGGTGAGATTTCTAACTACCATATATTTTTATGCAATGAAACTTGACAATAGGGTATGTCGGGTCCCCGGTGAAATATTGGCCAAAAATGATGTCTACAGCTGCCCTCTCCAAAGTCTGGCGTCTGGGCCATGCCAGACTTTGGACAAGGCAGCTGCCCAGACTCCAGACTTCGGACAGGGAAGCTGCCCAGACGCCAGACCTTGGACAGGGTAGCTGCAGGCATCATTTTTTTCCAAGATTTCAGCAGTGGACTTTCGGGGACCCGACACACCCTACCATCAAGTTTCATTACTTTTTGATAACTCTAGGTTAGTCGCTGAACATATTATTTGATTTGACTTTGTCATTTAGGACATACTATATATAGATGAGTTTGCATCAAGGCAAGGAGGAGCTTGACATGCAAATCGACGAAAGGATTCACCTCTAAAGGAGTATATTTGTAACCTTATCGCAGATTTGGTGGTCTTCCAAAAGAAGTGCTCACTAGGAGGGCAAGAAATAATCATGAAAATTCAAACTTTGACCAATTTTGGACCTTTTTGAGCGATATCTATGACATCTAGCTTGGAGAAGGTAGTGCTAATCAAGCAGTCAAATCTTCTTTACTTGTCTGACCAAACGCATGGTGGAGCAATGTGTGTGCTTGTTACATTAGGTAACCTTGCTAAAGTGTCAGATCCGCTTCTCTCGGAGAAAGAGCTAAAGGGGGAGTACATCATTTTTGAAGCAAAGAAGGAACTTATATTTTCATCGGAAGCTGACCCCTCCTTTCCATTGATGAAAAAGCCAAGGAACAATTGAGAGTTCTTATTGGCTATCGGCTTTTTGTATCTACCATCACTAGTAGCCATCACATGTATTTTTCTTGATGAATATAAGATACTTTACTTTGTCCCTATAAACAAATATTTATTAAGTAAATGTGTGGTTCATATAAGTGTGATGATAATGTGTGGTACATGAATGATGCATTCGCATAGCATTAACATAATTCAATGCCTAGTACTGCACTTGTGATTGTGTAAGTGTGACGATAATATGTGGTACGTGAATGATGCATCCGCATACATTAATATAATTCAATGCATAGTACTACACTTGCAATTGTGCATAAGCAATAACGTAACTTGTATCCGTACGTATTACTAATTTCGATGTGTTTATACGTTAAACAAAAATTAAGAGTCATGCATTTCAAGAAACAAAACAAAACAGCTTTACTCAATTATTTGAATTCATGTGTTTTACTACTTTCGATGTGTTCATAGTTAAACAACAATTAAGAGTCATGTGTTTCAAGAAACAAAACAAAACAACTTTACTCAATTATTTGAATTCAATACACATCGCATGAGATATTATGTATATATAAATAAATATTCCAATGTGGCAGAGTATACAAAATTTTTTGGCCTTCCAAGATGGTATGGTGCAATAACAATCATTATAAACCTTGCATCGTTAATCTAGTAAACTATGCGGAGTCCCCTTGTCATGTCGAAGCCGAATGATAAAGTTTATGTCTTTATTTGTGATTGTGACATGCTTTGCATGGATGGTCGCAACCCTCTTTTATATAACCCTAAACTGTAAGACTCATTCACATAGATGCACACTCTCTCTTTCTCTCTTAAACTATGAATTGCATTCACACTGAACACATTGTTCATCTTACTATCTTAGCTCTCTTCGAACCAATTTTTTGCCTTGTCGAAGCCTTGTTTCTAGCCACTTGGCATGGTTTTCTTTGGCACTTGAGACTTCATAACGTACTCTTTTAGTGGCACGACATTATTCCATCATGTCTGCAACCGATTCATCAGCACTTTCATGTGCTCTCTTTTGTGAGAGTTTAGCTTCATCTGCTACTATAAACCTATACCACCAAGATAGCAATTGGATCATTGGATTGCTACCATTCACCCCTCCACCATGATCAGTTTTTCTTTGGTATGCACCACACGCTATCCAATGTGAATTTTCCATCCCTTGTGTGGAAACACAATATTAGTGAGTTTGGGAATCTATCAATTTTTATTTTTTAAATACTAAAAAAGTCTCACCCAGATGACATACCCATAAGTTTCTTAAAACCATATGATGTGACCTATCATTGTAAAGCACTTGAAAAATGGAATCTATTGAGGTATAGAGTGCTCAATTTGGAGTTATAGTGTTCATGTTATGGAAAATCCAAAGATTTGACCACATGTCCCAAACTTATGGGAAATTTCCATATTCTCCAATATGGTGTTCGGACCAAATTCCAATGCTTCATTTTTCTGCAAAGTATGGTCCATGTGCCTCAAGGATATGCTACAAAGACACATATCACACATGAGTAAAACTATGCTCAATAGTTTATACAATTCATACAATTTTACAATATTAACTTAGTATGTATCATGTAATGTGTGATAGAGATTTTGCCCCATGCTTCCACCATGTTTTCGTAGAAGCTATGCACATTATTGATAAATTCTTGCTTGTCTTCATTGTTAAACACCATCTTGCGAAGTAAAGGAGCCAATTTATTAAGACTTATCCAAACCTTAGCTTTGGCCAATCTTGTTTTTCCTCCATTACTTCGATCAGGAACTGCAAAATGTAACTTTTTCCACGTATCGTAGTCCTGCGGCCTACGAACCATGACATTCCCTTCCTCATTGATGGGTGCTGAGAGAAGCTTCCTAGCCTTTGCTCCTCTAAAGCAAGGATTTTTTGGCAAGTTACCAGATTTTTCTAATCTCTTCTCATCTTTTTCAATCGTCACTTGATTCTTGTATAGCCCAATTTTTGATAGCACTCACTCCACATTCCTACACGTTGCAATGGCTTCTTTTTCTGGTTGCATCCTATAAGCAAATCAAATGTATTCATATACAATTTTCTCCATGATTCTGACAAAAGCATGCAATGAAAAAATGTGAATACAATCTAATCGAATGTTGAAGATAGGCTTCCAAGTGGGATCTTCTCTATTGCGCATCGGTGCAACACTTGTCACCCTTTGCCAGTTTTTCTTTTCGTCCTTTCCTTCCACCCTCTCTGTTAAGCAATATAGGCATGGATTCTTTGTATTTGCACCATTGGAGATTCCACACATGCATTGTAAAGTTTTCAAGTCTCCTACAAGATGCCATTCAACCAAGTATTGACCATACCCTTCAACCGAGAGCATCTCACCATGTTCTTGATGATCGATGATGCTTGGAATGTTTGTGTGCATAAAGAACAGTTACAGCACCTCAAATGTTTCCTTAGGAGCTTCAAATGTAGCGAGCCACCACACATGGTACTCAGATTGAACATTAAAGTTCCCTGGGTTGTTCTTTTCAAATTGTAAAGCTCTATTCATCAGAGTTACACTAACTCTTTCAAGCTTTACTCCTTTGACGACCTCACTTTCATCTAATTTTATAACAAACTACAATTTACCATTACATTCCTCAACAGACATATTGTAGTACATTACCATTTCCGACTGCACCTTGCACAAATCTAAATAGTAATTGTTGAGTTCAGTAAACTTCACCTCATATGCATTTTTGGTCCCCTTTAGTGTTTCCACGCATTGAACATGCATGGGATCTCCTATCAGCTCCAAAACCTTTGTATTAAGTTTCCGTCAGGCCTCTATTAACTTTGAAGATTGAGGAAGAGGCACGATTCTATTTCTCTTCAGCACACGACCAAACCCAGCCTTCACACCTTTGAATATATTTGAGTAAGTCGTTGTGCTAATACCGGCCCTGCCACAAATAGATTGTGCATCCACAGCTAAGAACTCATTTGACACATCTTTTAATGTGCATTCAATCACTTTTTTCTTCAAAACCTTAAACTTAGGATTGCTCAAAGCGTTTCCAATGTAATTGCCTTCAGCAATCTACTAATACACGATCCAACCTCACCCTCATCTAGGTTCTCTTTCTGAGCTACCTTACATGCTTTGATACGTCGCTTCCACTGGCCAATATTCATAATTAACTCATTGATTGGCTTATTCTTTTGTTTGCGCTCCTATGTTAGCTTGTTGCTTTCTCAAGTCCTCCAATTGTGCCTTTGCCTCCTCATATGAGATACCAATGTCATGGATAGTGTCCTGCATTGAAATAATTTGATTGTTTTGTTGAATTATAGTGTCATTTAGCTATATCATTTGTCCTATGAGGTGTTGTATATGAAGTTGATGTGCAGAGATCACATCATGGCAATTTTTTATAGTTACTTGGCAAGTTATAAATACTTTGAACACATGATCATTGAGCCGCCTAGTATAACCGAGTAACCCATTTTCTCCCTCGCACACATACTTCAACAAATTTGGGAGTCCTGAGAAAGTTGAAGGTCTATTGTTTAAGGGGTCAATTATTGGGTAGATTCCCCCATCAACCCACAAATCCACATGTTTCAATCCCATTTGTTTGCAACTCTACAAAACCTGAGGGTTGACACTAGTACATTGGGTTCTTTTGAATAATGAGGCATATTCGATCTCTACCTCAATATGCAGCTCCTTCTTTCTTGTATTCATTTTACTATTAATAGAAACGGGGAGCCTAATTGGTTGTCACAGGAGGTAGAGTGGAGATGCACAGAGAGGCACACAAAGGTGCCAAGGAAAAGGAGGGTGTAAGTAATTCACTCTGTTAATGAAGGTTACATAGACACAGAGAAGAGGTCACAATAGAGCCATGAGAGAGTATACATATGGGGGGAAATAGTTCAGAGGGTAGGGATGTCCAAGACTTTTCGTATTTTAGATATTTATATTTTACCTCCAAAAACATCTCCAAAAAACACAAAATTTGACCAGTTGGTTTGTTTTTTGACCAAAAGCTAGAATATAAAAAATCCCCAAAATATCTTAAAAGGAACTTTTGAAATTTCATTTTCCTTGTTCTCGATTAAAAAATCAATTATCTCATATCTACTAATCATTTTGCATTGAAAACGAAGCACCACACTCCCATAACTAACTCCTTTTTGAATATAAAATTTGGTTGAAAAAGACTTCTTGAATGAGGAGAGAGAAGGAATCTGAGTATATCTTTGTAGATAATATAAAAAAGGAAAAATGAGATTGCAAAAGTGAAGACAGAAGAGGATTATTTTACTATTCTTCTCTCCTCTTTTCCTTGTTTTAAGGAGGAGAGAGGGGGGGTTAAAAGGCCCATTTGTGAGTTCATTTTTTTTCCTAATGCAAGGCTGAACCACAAACATCGATGCACAGTCAAAACAATGACAGATCCCTAAGACCTTATTACATATGCAAGGCTCCTATGCGGGTAATACCTGGATTTGGCTACCTAAAGCCCAAACATCCAAGGGCCCTACTCAAACGCCATCTTCAAGCTTGACCACACAAAACATCCCATCAGAATCACTCAAACCACAAGAGACTCAAGCCTCTAAATCCATGGAACCTCTAAAGACTATCTCAACAGGGCATAAGCCAATATATTGCCCAAAATTGCAACATGTTACTAACAAACCGACCACATCTAGTCCCATTAATGCCCCCCCTCAACTCTCAAATGCACCGAATAGCACACCAACCATAGCCACAACACGCCCATAAAACATAAGGCCAAGCTATAGCCTCGAGAGCAAACCAAGTGACAAACATTAGCTACTGACCTCTATAGCGCGATCAAACCCCAACCACCCACCGGGCTTAGACCCTCTTATGAGTGGCGCTCAATTCTAACCTTGGCCCCACAGATCTAGCTGACAATACTAGGGATGACTTGGTTGCTTGCCTCCAATGCCTAGATGCTACTTTCATGCCATTGGCTAAAAGCTACGATCAACTAGATCTAGGACTCTTGGAAGAACCTATAGCAACGGAGGTATGAACACTCCCTTGCTCTTGGGAGGATTCGGAATTCGTATTTACTGGGAGGAAAAAAGGCTACTTCTACATGCAAGCATTTCAATTAAACAAGCATGTAGTCGTTTCCTGTTGCTTATTCTGAAAATCACTAATGGTGAATATGGCTTCATGATAGGCACCCATCATGGTAGGCCAAGAAAAGGCTAGCAAATTTCCTTTTTATTTAGAGGAAGAACAAGAAAAATATGGACTTTTGGTGGAAATGCGAGCCTTCAACCAGTTCAAATTTTGGCCTATCTTCAACCTAGAAGATGTGGCCATTGAAGAATAGGCGATGAGGAACACCATCGAGAAATGCTATCTGCAAAAATATGTGGAATCAGTGAGCCGGGGGATGGATACTTCCACTGTGTAGAGTTCTTGAGGACTTTGCACAGAAACCATGGCATCATAACTGTGCATGAGGGAGAGGAAACTCGCCAAGCGTAGATTGAATTGACCCCGGAGCTGGTGGGAAAGGAATTGGGCTTGGAAAACAAAGTAGAAAGGAAGCCAAAAAGAGACATATATGCCTTACTAGGGATGGACAAGGTAAAAGTCCGCACCAATGACAACATCAGCTTGGTGGATATTCCTGAACCCGAAATCCAACTCCAAGCCAAGATGGTGCATGTGTTATTCTCTAGCCAAAGATACAACTCCATAATGAGTCGCATCAATGTCCCCCTACTAGAGAGTGTCACACTGAGGTCATTGGATAAGGTCACCCTCAACGGGTTTGTGAGGAAGACCATTGAGACCTCAGAAAAAGCCTTGGCAATGAGAGGGTAGCCCATTGGAGGAGAATCTCCCGCCACCAAGGCTAAAAGGAAATCTTCGTCTTCAAAGGCTACAACTATCAGATTCGGTGGGGTCCTCACCGCAATCATCAGGGAAGCTTTGGGATAGGAACAGGAAGAACAAAGAGAAGGGGTGGACGAAACACCAAGCACATCACCACCCCACTAGGAACAGGAGGCACAGTCCAGCAAAAGGATGCTAAGTGAAGGAGAAGAAGGCAAGACAAGAGGGGCAAACTAGCCGGGGAGAGGCTAGGAAGTGTTGGGGTAAAGGTGCCTCCGCCGTGCCGCCCCGTGTATTACTACACTGACAGTACTCGCCACTGCACACTGTAGGTGGCGGGAGCCCGTCACGTCACTTTATTCTTTACATTCATTTTTTAGTGACTAGTAAATAAAGGAAGGCCCGGTCACACATTGTGACTGTTGGAGTTCCCATTTCTTGTCTCTCTCTTTCTTGCTCTTGCTCTCTCGCCATAGCTCATGTGCAAGCTTCGATCCTTCTCACCTTTCAATTGGTATCAGAGCTTGGCTTCCTTTTGCTCGAGCTCGACTCGGTGCTTCTCTACCTTCGCATCGACTCCCTTCACGCATTGGATCTCCATCCCGGCAACCATATCCCCGAGCTCTCGTCACTCCTCGGCTTCCCGAGCACCTTCCCGGTCATTGAGGCACATTCAAGGCATTGATACTGAGGTATTTGATCATTCTTTTAGGGTTTTATTTCAGTCTACAGGTTGCAAACAGCAAGGGCAGCCATGACTTCAAACCCTTGAAGCTTATTCTCCTCATATTGTGCCTTACACCTATCAAGGCTCAAAGAGGCTTGTCATAGGCCTTTGATAGGCCCTTCTTGAGCCCCCCATTACCCCCTTTTCAGCCCATGTGGAGCAGCAGCAAGTTCAGCACCAACAGGGCAGATTGCACCATTTTTTTCCAGGATGTTAGCACTCGTCTACTTCAGCTCCACACTTGGCCATTGTTTCTCGCTCTCTACCTTGATCAAGAGGGCTATATACTTCATGTTTGATGTCATTCAAGCTTTGGGCATTGATCTTGATCATTCGGGGCTGATTTTTCAGATTTGGGACTATCATAAACTGTCATAACAGGCTGAAAACAGGGCAGCACCATTGGCATTAGCATTTGTTGCTTATACTCCATTCCGGTTGTGCTATTTGATGCCCGTATGCGGTCTACATGATGCCTAGTACCTTGTGAATGTATGCACATGATTATGCCATGATTTTGGCCTGAAATATTGGCTGATTTGGGACTGTTATTTACTATTATACAGTGCTGGAAATAGGGCAGCCACACTTGGCATTGGCATTTGATGCTTATACTCTACTCCGGTTACCTTGTTTGATGCCTGTATGCGGTCTACACGATGCCTAATGTCTTGGGAATGTATGCATTCGATTTGCCCATGATTTGGCATTGTTTTTGGGCTGGAAATTGACAGTTTTGGACTGTTTAGAGTTGTTGTACATGAGCGGGTTGAAGCTCATTTGTCACATGTATTGCTTCTCTATCGATATCGGATGTATGCTATGGGTTATGTCATGATGTATTACACTTTGGGGATCGACTTCGAACTCATGATCGTGATTCCGGAATGCTTTTGAGCATCGCATTTGCTCCGTTGTTATTGGTTTGTCATTGGCAGTTTGGTCGACTTGACTGGCATTTGGGCCGCTTATGCCTATTTCTGTACTTGACGGATAAGCTCTATGCATTACATGCTTTGGTCCGTGGTTGATGCCTCTTAGTTCGTCCATGCTTGACAGATATTTTGGAGCTACGATTTGGATGTTTTGAGCACTTCCGACTCACAGGGATATTGACTTTGGCTTGCTACTGGATGTATTGACTTGACAGAGATCTTGCCATTGGGATTATGTCTTGCTTAGTGGTTGCTACATCAGTTGCTTCATGTATGTCATGCTCTTGGGAAGCGTATGACACATTGACTTGGTCACTTGTCACTGGTACTTTGTCTTGGGTTGCTTGAGCCCTTAACTCGATTGTACGCCTTTTGTGCCAGTGGGAGCATCTTGCATGCTTACTTGACCTTGAGCACGGATTACATGCTATTGGAGCAGTCTATGTCATTGAGCAGTTATAGATGTATTGAGACTTTGGGATTATACTCCGACAATTGGATGTTGCATTGAGTATATGTCTTGGTTCACAGGATGCTTATGAGCTGAGTCTCAATTTGGGATCCGCTTTCTTTTGAGCAGACACCTATTTATGTCAGGTTTTGGCAGTTGGTTCTACATTTTGCCTAGATTGTTTGGGGTGTGCCTCTTACTGGCAGATGCTATTTGACATCTCTCGGTGTTATGCTCATGTATTTTCATTGTCATTTGGCTTTCCTTTGTCCTCTTTATGCCCGCTTTGGACCTAGCATTGTTTAGTTGATATTAGATCCAGTTTTGGGACAGTTTGCTCTCATTATTGCAATTTTAAAATTTATTACAGCAAGCATTTATTGGTGGACTGAGTAGTATTTTTTATGCTGAAATATCCTGATATGGTATACCGCACCTAGTACTAAGTGGGCAACATCTTTTGGCACACTTTTCTCGCCATTTGGAGCTCATTTCAGTGGATTTTGGGCATTTTCTGCAATAAAACAGCCAACAGTTTTACATTGTCTATGCATTTTCAGCCTGCATTATGGCGTCCTCTTCGACTGATAATGCCATATTTAACATCACAAAGTTGGATGGTACCAACTACTCTTATTGGAAGAGTCAAATTTGGCAGGTCTTGGTGCAGAAATCTCAGATTAAGCCACTTCGGTTGAGTGGGGAGTAGCCTGAAACTATGGACAATGACGATTGGCTTGAACTTGATGAGCTATGCAAGTCCACGATTGTATTGTCTCTCACTGAACAGATACATTATAATGTATTTGAGGAAGCACAGAGTGCATGGGATCTATGGAATAAGATCAAGAATCTTTATAATAAGAAAAGTCCGGCGAGTCAGATGTACTGGTTGAAGCAGCTTATGGATCTGCGCATGAAGGATAATGCGACTATGTCTGCTCACTTGAGCCAGTTCCATGCTATACTGAAGAACCTGAATTCGCAGGATATCACCTTTGGAGAGGAAGTAACTCCTCTTTTCTTGCTTGGGACTCTGAATGAGTCATGGGATGTATTCCGCACTGCCCTATGTGCCTCTAGTGCTACTCTGAAACTGAATGATGTTGAGAGTGCTCTTCTGCAGGAAGAGGTTAATCGCAAAAACTTGGATGCCTCTCGTGTTTCACATGCTTTGACAATTAGAGGCAAGAATGACAGGAATGATCGTGTAATAATCGTGGCCATGACTCGCAGAAGGGTTAGTCTAAATCTCATGGAAAGTCGCGTAGTAAGTCGTGTGGGCACAATGCTAATGTCACTTGTCATCATTGTGCGAAAAAGGGCCATATCAGACCACAGTGTCATGAGTTGCGCAATGAGAAACGCAAGGATAAGGGCAAAGAGAAGTCCTCTAATCGTAGCATAGTACCTGTGAAGTCCAGCATCAAGATTGAAGAAATTAATGTCATGCAGACCGAGGATTCCGATGGTAGTGATGAGTTCATACTTGCAGCTAGTTCTTCTGATGCTTCACACTTGACTGAGACATCTAGTATGTATGCACAGTGCTGGTTATTGGATTTAGGTGCGTCCTTCCATGTGACGCCTTACCGTGAGTGGTTTCACTCTTACCGTACTGTATCTGGATCAATCAGACTTGGAGATGACAGGTCTCTTGATATTGTGGGCTGTGGAGATATTCAGTTGTAGTTTTCCACTGGCAGTTCCTTTTTGCTCAGGGATGTACGTCATGTACCTGCACTTACGCGCAGTCTTATGTCTGCAGGACAGTTGGATGATGCAGGGTTTCATGTCTGTTTTGGGGATTCTGCCTGGAAGATTACCAAAGGCAGACTTGTGCTTGCTAGAGGTGCCAAGGCTGGCAACCTCTATCCTCTTGTTGTATTTGGGTCTTCTGTAGACTATGTTTTGGCAGTGGGCTCTATCCCACATGTATCACTTTGGCATGCCCGTTTGGGGCATTTGTCTTTGAAGGGAATGAAAATGTTATCTGGTTTGCAATATCTTCCGCCTTTGGACTATGCACGTTTTGACTCGTGTGATCATTGTCTTTATGGTAAGCAGAATAGGTCTACGCATAAGAAATTGGGTAGGCCATGCATGAGTGAGCCCTTGGCTTTGGTGCATTCAGATGTTTGTGGGCTCATGTTGTGTATGTTTATGGGTGGCGCGAAGTACTTTTTTACCTTCATTGATGATTTTTCTAGGAAAGTGTGGGCTTATCCCATAAAGCAAAAGTCCGATGTCTTGGCAGTCTTTCAGCATTGGCTTGCTCTTGTTGAGAACCAGACTGGTTATAGGCTGAAATGCCTTAGGACTGACAATGGGGGAGAATATGTCTCACGTGCTTTTGAGCAGTTTTGTGATGATAGGGATATTAAGCGTCAGTTGACGGCCCCTTACACCCCCGCCCAGAATGGTTTGGCTGAGCGCATGAACAGGACTATTCAGGAGCGTGTCCACTCTATGCTTAGCCATGCAGGCCTACCATAGAGCTTTTGGGCTGAGGCAGTTAGTACGGTAGTGCATGTCATAAACTGATCGCCTTCTAGTGGATTGGATTTCCAGGTTGCAGAGGAAGTTTGGGCTGGTAAGCCACCCTCTTATGCGCATCTCCGTGTCTTTGGATGTGAGGCATTCTGCCATGTGCCCAAGGACAAGAGGAGTAAGTTGGATCCAAAGAGCATTAAATGTATCTTTCTTGGTTATGGTGATTCAGGAGAGATGGGCTATCGCCTATGGGATCCGCAAGCGCGGAAGATAGTTCGCAGCCATGATGTAGTCTTCCATGAAGACAAGATGCACAGGCAGCCTGAGAAAGTGGTTGAGATCTGCAAAGTGATCTTTCAAGAGGAGCCTAGAGCTCCTACACAGCCAGTTGGATAGCCTACAGCTGCAGCAGATGCTCATGGTCAGGGTGTTGGACAGGCAGCTGGGCAGGCAGCAGAGCGTGCAGTGAGACGGTCTGCTAGAGACAGACGTCCACCTGATAGGTTTCAGCCCTCTATGCATTATATTTTGGTTACAGATGCAGGAGAGCCTTTCACTTATGATGAGGCTATGCGCAGGGGTGACAGTCACTCCTGGGAGAGGGCTATGCAGTCTGAGATCGACTCCTTGCATAAGAATGAGACTTGGGATTTGGTTGCCTTGCCTAAGGGCAAGAAGGCTTTGCCATGCAAGTGGGTGTACAAGCTGAAAAGTACCCCTAACACCCCAAGCCGGCATACAAGGCTAGATTGGTAGCAAAGGGTTTTAAGCAGGAGCATGGTGTAGACTTTGATGAGGTCTTTTCTCCTGTGGTTAAGATGACCACCCTGCGCTTGGTATTGGCTTTGGTTGCTCAGCTTGACTTAGATCTATATCAGATGGATGTCAAGACGGCTTTCTTACATGGGGACTTGCATGATGAGATCTATATGGAGCAGCCTAAGGGCTTTGCAAAACCTGGCAGGGAGCACCTAGTGTGCAAGTTGAAGAAAAGTCTTTATG